>NC_064616.1:804469018-804770268 GCF_023898315.1 Schistocerca nitens | reverse complement strand
GCCGCATGGTCAAGGCGCCTTGTCACGGTCCGCGCGGCTCCCGCCGTCGGAGGTTCGAGTCCTCCCTCGGGCATGGCTGTGTGTGTTGTCCTTTAGCATACTGTTGCTGCTAAAAATGTGGGGTTTGCAACTTTCAGAGGTGGTAGTATGGACCAAGGAAAGAAGAAATGTGTAGTAAACATGGGCTCGAAAATGCATACCTGAGGAGCTGTGAGCGCTTGTTCATCTTCGCTACTGTGAAACACGTCTCCTATTGAACAAGTGCTCATGGCTCTTAAGGTATGCATTTTAGAGCTCATGTTTACTAGACTTTTTTGTTTTGGGCCATACTACCGCCTCTGAAAGTTGCCAAACTCTATAATCTTAGCAACCACAGACCTGAAACATGTATTCCACCTCTAGAAGTGTGTAACATGAACAGTGAAACACCCTGTACATCTGGCAGGGCTGATGAGGCAAGCACTCGCTTTTCGCTCCACGGAACCGTGGAATTTGGAACATTTGTGGTTGCAGGCGTTGCTTGGCGTACGTAATTCCGGCACACGATTTGCTGTAGTCGCCGTGCTCAGTCACCCCTCCATTCGGGCGGAAGGAGCAAACCGTCTTATCGTTGGGTGCCGGAATGAACATCGAGCATGCGACCGAGACTCTTTCTCAGAGTGCGGTTAGTTTATGCCGAGCTTCCTTACAGCTGACAGATACAGAGTCTCATTATCGAGGCTGTCTGTAGTAACTCGAATAATGATAACTGAGCAACCCTATAGCCGAAATATACGTAATACAATCGCACGTCGACAATGTGGTGACTTAATTCGTCCACCACTACGCAACGTATTTATCAAAAAGTAGGTAACAGTGGCGCAAATAACAGTGACTTGAAAGGGAATAAATCAATTAGGTCTTGAATGAAAAATTGTCCAGCTGTTTGGGAACTATATGCATGTGGAACGCAAAATATTTGTGATCGTCGTGACATTCACGAAAGCAGTAGAGTATGTAAAGAGTGAGAAAGCTGCCGACATCTCCAACCTTGTTGCTTGCAACAGGCTATATAAATACATCTTTCTGCTTCCACAGCATGACAGTTGTAGTACGTAGACAAATGCTAAGACATTTTTATGATAACACTGCTATCAGAATAAAACAAAAATCAAGATATTAAAAAAAAAACCTTGATCAAATAGAACCAAGATAACAGCGCTGAAAACTACTGCCCAGCCGTCAGGAGAAGAGGTTCCAAAAACTTTGCCCAGCTCTACCAAAATGTAAGCAATATATGTAACTGAGACATGGTCCGAATGTAAACTAATATGACTGTCAGGTCAAGTTATCAGAATGATGAGTATGGCCATGGATACCTGGTATAAAGCGGTTCCCGATGGCCAACACTACTCACTGAATTTGTCTCGAATTACAGTAGTACACACCCTGTAACACGGTTTTTCACGTCTTCAGGGGTCGACGGTGTTTCCCTGTAATCTGCTTGTTTTAATTTTCTCCACAATTATTTGTGCGGAATGGTCGGAACGTGCTTCATTTTTCTGGCACGTGAATTGCCATATGTCGAGTGAAATGCGTTCGTCATATCTGCTAGCAACAGTGGGTACTTGTGCCAATTTAGAGCCCGTTAATAAAACTGGGACCACGGTTCTTCAAAAGTCCGCACATCATGTTGGACCCAGGTCGTTGTTTATCAACTTCTCTCAGCCACTGTGGATTCTCAAATGACCGGTACTGCATATTGGGAAAATCTGATTGCTTCGCAATTTCGAAAGTCAGTGCCACGAATCAGAATAAAACAAAAATCAAGATATTAAAAAAAAACCTTGATCAAATAGAACCAAGATAACAGCGCTGAAAACTACTGCCCAGCCGTCAGGAGAAGAGGTTCCAAAAACTTTGCCCAGCTCTACCAAAATGTAAGCAAAATATGAGTATGGCCATGGATACCTGGTATAAAGCGGTTCCCGATGGCCAACACTACTCACTGAATTTGTCTCGAATTACAGTAGTACACACCCTGTAACACGGTTTTTCACGTCTTCAGGGGTCGACGGTGTTTCCCTGTAATCTGCTTGTTTTAATTTTCTCCACAATTATTTGTGCGGAATGGTCGGAACGTGCTTCATTTTTCTGGCACGTGAATTGCCATATGTCGAGTGAAATGCGTTCGTCATATCTGCTAGCAACAGTGGGTACTTGTGGCGCAAGTAAGTGGAAGGATGGACTCTCCTTTGGCTGCTCCCACTGCCCAGTCAAGGGGCCTGGTAGTGACATGTGGACTGTGCATGTCTCTCGTCAGTTGTTGTTCCTTTACGTTAAAGCATTTTATTCTCACACTTACAGTTTCTTGTAATTTTTTTAATGTTTGCAGAGACAGATCGCGAGGGGTTTGTTTAGAAGGACAGCTTTCAGCAAACAACCGTATTGCTGCACCAACAGTTGGAGACATTCACCATATATTTGATGAAAACTCTATGGAGTTTTTCGACTGTCGTACACATTAAGAAAGTCTGAATAGGTTCAAGAGCAAGTTGCCTGACTGCTTCAACAGCAGGTTCAAGCACACAGATACAGCAGGGCAGCCGGGACAGCAGCAGAAGTTCTCTTCAAAGTCTCTTCATAATGCCACAGAATGCGGCAGCTTGTCTCAATTTGGCAGCTATAAGCGTTGAAATTATTATCGTACAAAAGAAAACTCGGTACAATGGCTGCTACAGCTTAGAGAAAACAGACCCTAGATATATTTACTCTTGTTTACATATTTCGGGTGGAGTGTCTTGTCACAGCCTGTAAAATAGCAATTAAACTACGGGCACCAATACAGGGATAAAGAGGAGTTGAAACAAGCGATAAACATGTGTTCCGTATGTTAAGGTAACGTTAATTCTATTTAAGACGAAGATGCTGGCGCAAGAAACACCAATGCTGTGAATATAAAGGTGATTCAGAAGTCATATTCCATAGGACAAGGTCTACATTGATGATTCAATAGTCTTGAACCATAGGACGAAGCCCTATTCAGGGACGTGACAGGAACGATTGTTCTAAGTAAAAATGCCTAATAAACATGGGTTCTAAAATGCGTATCTTAAGAGCTGTGACCACTTATTCATCGCGATACTGTGAAACGATTCTCTTCTACTGCAAACTCTTCGTTTTCCGTACTTTGGCGGGAAGTAGTATGGACCAAAACAAGAAAAATCTGCCTGGTCAACATGGAATCTAAAGCGCAAACCTTAAGAGCGATGTGTGCTTGTTCAGTAGAAGAGACGTGTTTCACAGTAGCGAAGAAGAACAAGTGCTCACAGCCCTTATGGTATGCATTTTAGAACACAAATTTACTAGAGGTTTTGCTTCGAATGAGCGTTCCTGTCGTATCGCTGAATACGGCTTCGTCCTGCGGGCCAAGACTATTGCACCACCAATACTAACCTTACGACTTATCTTAGAAGAAAGATTAAGGCAAGGCAAACCTACGTTTCTAGCATTTGTAGACTTAGAGAAAGCTTTTGACAACGTTAACTGGAATACTCTCTTTCAAATTCTGAAGGTGGCAGGGGTAAAATACAGGGAGCGAAAGGCTATTTACAATTTGTACCGAAACCAGATGGCAGTTATAAGAGTCGAGGCACATGAAAGGGAAGCAGTGGTTGGGAAAGGAGTGAGACAGGGTTGTAGCCTCTCCCCGATGTTATTCAATCTGTATATTGAGCAAGCAGTAAAGGAAACAAAAGAAAAATTCGGAGTAGGTATTAAAATTCATGGAGAAGAATTAAAAACTTTGAGGTTCGCCGATGACATTGTAATTCTGTCAGAGACAGCAAAGGACGTGAAAGAGCAGTTGAACGGAATGGACAGTGTCTTGAAAGGAGGATATAAGATGAACATCAACAAAAGCAAAACGAGGATAATGGAATGTAGTCAAATTAAATCGGGTGATGCTGAGGGGATTAGATTAGGAAATGAGACACTTAAAGTAGTAAAGGAGTTTTGCTATTTAGGGAGTAAAATAACTGATGATGGTCGAAGTAGGGAGGATATAAAATGTAGACTGGCAATGACAAGGAAATCGTTTCTGAAGAAGAGAAATTTGTTAACATCTAGTACAGATTTAAGTGTCAGGAAGTCGTTTCTGAAAGTATTTGTATGGAGTGTAGCAATGTATGGAAGTGAAATATGGACGATAACCAGTTTGGACAAGAAGAGAATAGAAGCTTTCGAAATGTGGTGCTACAGAAGAATGCTGAAGATAAGGTGGGTAGATCACGTAACTAATGAGGAGGTATTGAATAGGATTGGGGAGAAGAGAAGTTTGTGGCACAACGTGACTAGAAGAAGGGATCGGTTGGTAGGACATGTTTTGAGGCATCAAGGGATTACAAATTTAGCATTGGAGGGCAGCGTGGAGAGTAAAAATCGTAGAGGGAGACCAAGAGATCAATACACTAAGCAGATTCAGAAGGATGTAGGTTGCAGTAGGTACTGGGAGATGAAGAAGCTTGCACAGGATAGAGTAGCATGGAGAGCTGCATCAAACCAGTCTCAGGACTGAAGACCACAACAACAAGAACATGTAGACACTGTCCTGTGGGACACGACTTTTGAATCACCCTGAATAACAGAGGTAGCCTGAGAAGTGCTTGACGCTTTAGCTACTTGAATCCGTTTTCTTCCTCGATCTCGATAGTTCCATTGGAACTAATAGTTGGCCTGAAATAACGATTTCTTAATGCAAAGCGAACATCTGTGAACAGAGTATCAATGTTTAGAGGCGACTTCCAATGGATTGCTCCTCCACTTTCTCATTTGTCTCATCGTCTTTTGCCGATTTTACGCAGGCAGAGAAGGTATGGCCCACGTTCCGTTGTCAAATGGATCGTGCCCCTACTTGGGGTAATATACTGCAGCTTCATTCTGCCTGGGAGCAGTTGATGAACATTGCAGCTAGTGTCGTCGTTGTGACAGTCCCTTTACCAAGTACCGTTTCTCACCGGCTTTAATTGAGCCCTAAGCCACAGAAGAAGTCATCTTACACTCTAATTTGTGTCTTCTTCTCCCACATGTGTAGCCTTCTACAAAAAAATTTACGATTTTTTTTTTAAATGAAGTCTTTCCTATATTTTACCCAAGCACCGTCATTTTAGCGATTATTAAATATTCCGTCTCGATCGCACATTTTTTATTTATAATGGAAAACCATACGTACGAATTTTTAGCCCATATCATCCCAATTTTATTACAATGCATAATGATGGGCTACACAGACGCACATCTTGGTTATTCTGCTCATGTCGTACGACTTGACTCGGTACAGTGCAGGCCTGTATGAGATATTACGAAAAACAGGCAGTCTACAAAGGAGGCACTTGTGCGTCCCATTTTAGATCATTTCTCATGAGTGTGACACTCACACCAAATAGGACTAACGCAAGACGTTGAACGTATGGTTACACGAATGATTACAGATTTGTTTTACTTACGCGAGAGGGTTACGGGAATGCTGAAAACGTGAACTAGATAGGTGACAACAATCCTCCTAAAGCCTACTTCCAAAATAGTGGAGAACCTAGGAATGTAACTGAGCCCCCTACATATCAGTCCCGTTGTGGCAGCAAAGACAAAATTAAACTAATTAAAACGCACACAGGAGCATTTAAGCATCATTCTTGACAATTGGGTTGTTTTGAAAATCAGTCTTATGCTAACATAATTTATTTTTGTATTTGCTCAGACATGTTTCGGCACATATGTGTCATCTTCTGTGGGTCAAATTTTTATTTCTGTAAAATATAATGTCAGATTTGTGAAGAACCTCTACCCACGAAACAGTTCTTCACAAATACACAATAATTTTCTTCGTGGCTAGTTTGCAAATGACATGTCAAAAAACGACGAAAAATGGCACAAAAAACCGATGTATAATAATGCAGATTATCTGGCGATGTAATTTAAGGTGAGCGTGTAAACAAAACAAAGCAAAACGCACATATTGTAATTCTTAGGCCTACAATAGATAAATTATTATAAATTCGACATTATATTTTACAGAAACATAAATTTGACCCACAGAAGATGACACATAGGTGTCGAAACATGTCTGGGTAAATACAAAAATAAATTGTGTTTGCTTAAGGCTGATTTTCAAAACAACCCCATTTTTAAATCGCAAACACGGTAAAAACATCAAGAGAAGCTTCAAAACTTAGTAAAATGAATCATTCCTTACCGGCCCCATCGCGGTTGGAACGGGAGAAAACCCTAATATGTTGTACAATGCCAAGT
This sequence comes from Schistocerca nitens, assembly GCF_023898315.1. Classification (NCBI taxonomy): domain Eukaryota; kingdom Metazoa; phylum Arthropoda; class Insecta; order Orthoptera; family Acrididae; genus Schistocerca; species Schistocerca nitens. The sequence goes on along the minus strand of NC_064616.1, from coordinate 804,763,983 downwards.
AGCCTAGCCATGTAGTTCACAGTGGTTTGCAGAGTACGTATGTATACGTAGATCGCGAAAGCGATTGACGCTTGAAAGAAGGTGGAATTTTCTTGACAAAATTATTCACGACTGTGCGGCCGAATCTCGATGTCCAACGGGCACAATGTTTCATAAACCAATCACCCCATTTGACAAGACTGTATCCTGTTACATTGTAAGTTGCTGGTTGATGTTATTGCCGGTAATCCCTCTCGCTTGTTCTTTAGTCCACGTGCGCCGAGTCGCGATTACAAAAAAAACTTTTGCTTTCTGTTTCGGCAGGTTCAGTTCAATTACAAAAGTGCCGCGTGATTTTCGTTGAGAGTACTGCATTGCACCCACCGTAACGGGCGTACGAATCTCGCGTCCAACGTCGCCTCATCTGACGGTTTGTGAAAGACTCAGTGTGCCTCCGCTTCCAACAACGCTGCCTCAACTACGGCGCCAAACATCTACAACAATGGACGCAGACAAGCTCGCAAAAGTGTGGCACGAGTTTGATCGTCGTCTGGATGTCTGTCGTGGGTTCAGTAACATTTATGAATGGTCTATGAAAGTTTGATCCTAAACGTGATTTTATAAAGTACCCTAAAGTTGTATGTGCATGCATGTATATGTATATCCTTGTAAAATCGGATGGCTCTTTGAAAATAAAAACTTTGCAGTCATACATATAAGTTAAAATTCACCCACCCCAAGTAGTAGTAGAAAAAGGTTGGTGAAATCGGATGGATATTTTTGAAGCACTCTGTATTTTCTCATCGACTGCGCCGATAGAAACTGAAGAATGGGAAACAATTTTCTCATCCATGACACTTCCCTTAGTGTCTGCCAAACGATTCCACAAATGTAACAACCAGAGAAACGAGTCAGATGACCCAGGACTCGCTTGTCCTAATGGCCGGGAAAAGGAAGTAATATTGTGGCGGGTGCAAGTGTAATGAGGAAGGTGACGCAGCAGCCAAGGACACACTGCGGAAATACCTGCCGTTCCCTTGCGAGCCGTTTCCTTGCTCGTCAGACAGACGGTCTTTTGTTTTTAAGGGCAGTTAAGTCTTTTTTTGGTCTATTTCGGTATTATGTTCTGCCATTTCTGGCGTGATTTTCTGCCAATTTCTGAGTTATTTTTTGCCGATTTTGATATCAATTTCTTGTGGCTTATTTCTGAAGTACCACATGTCTGTTATTCTAGTCTTATTTGTTTCAGTGTTAAGATAAAAATGAAAATACACCCATCAATTAAATTACATTTATTGGCATGAAGACCATATTTATTTACTCGATTAAAAAAGAAATCTGTTACATTAAACCCATTGAATCTCACCAGTTAAAGAAAAAATAACTTTGTTACCATAAACTGTTAAAAATATTTCCAAAGAAAGCATTGTCGAAACTTAGAAGTTCTCTTCTCAGACATTATGGAGGCGATCCGTCAACACTTCGCTGTTGTGTGGAACAGCTATCCAGCGTCTAAATACACTGCCTTCAGCACAGCACCAGGCGTTTCGCAATGTCCACATATCCTGCTTGCTTTTTGACTTAATTATGAAGGCTGAAACTGACCATGTAACAGACTCTTTATAATTCTTTGCATTCAGAGAGTTCATCATCCTATGCTTGAAACAAGAGCCTAAGCAGTGAAAACAACTTCCGGGGATCTGTGGCCATTTGAGTTATCCTTATTTGAAGGTCCAGTCTAACGTGTTTCGGTGTTTCCTTCGCCTCTGACTAAAGTATTCGACCCTTCTTATTTCTCAGAAGTTTGCCATTTAATCGTTAAAAATTCATTTACGCACAATAATGAAGGAATCTTAGATTTTAACTTGGAATACAGGTCCAGCAACGTCAGATTTCCTGATATTTTTGTGCAAAACGTCGAACCAAAACGAAGGCATTTTTGGGAGATCTCTAATGCGATGCACAATTAAATTGCATATTTTTTGTAGTACGTGAGTATAAATGCGAAAATCTCCAAAGTATTTTCGTTTCACGTAACATCTAAAGCCATAGCTCTTAATACGGTAAATCAGCTATCATTTTAAGATTATGTACGGTTTTCAGCGTCGAGAAAGAAGTGAATATCTAAATCAGCATTCATTAACTGTCAGTTATCAATACTAACAAGCTGTCGCCCTGCGATAGTTTTACACAGAAACAGGGAAAATGCCAAATTTCGCAACCGTTCGTAAAAGCCACCGATTTCGCAGATCATGTTTCGCTTTATCGTTTTCTGTTTCTAGCCGTAAGCGATTGGGAGGAAGTGCGGCTGGAAGAGACGCAAAATAAGCTGCGCCCGAATCAAGTGACAGTAAGCCATAGTTGACTTTCTCCTGTTTATAACGTTCGTCGAGTATGAATTTCAATGCGACACAGTTTAAAGGAGTGCGTTTTACATTATTACACGAAGGCTGAAGGGAATTTAAGTGTGGGCCTGTAGTCTTATTTCATCTGACGAAACGAGTGTAGCATATGTTTTAAAATTTTGTGATTTGTCCAAAATTCAGCCTCAACTCGTGGCCTCGAGGCTTTAGTGTTTCGAAGAGCGGTTGGTTCATGAATCCTCAGTTCAGTGATCAGTCGGCTAAATAAATATGACGCAGTATTTATCTCTCCTTTCGAGCATAATCTATTTTACTTTTCAATAATTCAAGAACAGTCTTAATCGCATTTATTATTGTTATAATACCGCCAACCGGTTTCAACCCGACGTAGGGGTCATCTTCTGGGCGTTTACAGCATTGATGGTGTCACATAGTTTCCTGCAATTCTGTAGGCAGGAGTGACACCACCAGCAGTCGACCAATGGTGTAAACGCCCAGAAGATGACCCCTACGTTGGGTTGAAACCGGTTGGCGGTATTATAATAATAATAAATGCGATTAAGACTGTTCTTGAATTATTGATTAATCATACCAATCGTTGCTTCTCTCCACAACAATGTTGTCCAAAAATTTATTTTACTTTTATCTAAAGTTTTCAAATGTGACATAGCTAAAGTTTTTAACACGTTTATGAGGGCGTTTGTGCATGCGACTTTAGAGCATTATTATTTTCTACTTTTTTAAAATTTTCGTCGCCTTTTATAACGCTTGTCTCTACGAGGGGCGTTCAATAACTAATGCAACACATATTTTTGAAAGCAGATTTGTTTTATTCAGGATTACAATATATCATATTATTCCCGTACTTTTGGCTACAAAATCCTGTTTTTCAACATTGTATCCGTTCAATACGATGACCTTACGCCACCTTACTGGGAGGCCCTGTATGTCCGCATGGCACCACTCCGTCTCTAATGACCTCGTTGTCGACGGGACGTTAAACACTAACCACCACCACCACCACCACCATGGTACCACTGGTCGTAACCAACGTCTTGCTGCATCAACGATCTCCGCATCATACACGTACTACTTGCCGCAGATGCATCCTTCATTGAGCCAAAATCGTTGCTGTTTATGGTCTTCTGCTAGGTGGTGAGGAAGCCAGCGGGCACACACCTTTGAGTACACTAACTGCTGGAGGAGTGTGTCGGCACTACCAACAGACAAGTCCAGTTGTGCAGCGAGGTGTTTGTGATCCGTCGATCACCTCGAATGAGAGTGTCCGCACGTTCCAACATTGTGTGCGGCCGGCCGGCACGCGCGAGATCGGACATTTCTGCGTGATCTTGTTACGACGATGACAGGCGCCTCACCCAACGACTCACCGTGCTTTTTCTCATTTCCAGGTCTCCGTAGACATTCTGGAAGCGCCTACGAATGTCTACTATTCTCTGGTTTTCTGCCAAAAGAAACTCAATGACAGCTCTCTATTTGGGACGCATCTCCGTTACAGACGCCATTTTGAAGGCTACGTAGAGCGTCACCACCTATCGCAACTTCATAAAACTGAAGTGGTAATATTCCAAGATATTACACAACAAATTCTGCATTTTTGCAATTGAAATGGCCGCGAAAAAAGATATGCTGCATTACTTATTGAACGACCCTCGTAAGCATTTCGGTGTGGAGCTAAAGGTCATGACGTCGAGGACCTGGAAACATCTATCCATCCTCCTCATCAGAAACATCTGGTGAAAGAAAACTCGGTCAAAACTATCGCTGGTTGTACAGCGCTACCTTACGTAATCGACTATTTTCAACCTGAAACGTCAACCGCAAAGTTGACAGCTCAAACACGACACACGTCCAAGCAGCGCTCTCAAGGGATCGGTCGAAGGTAATCAGAACGACATTCATCTCGTCGGTTTAGACATTAGAACAATATCTGATAACAAAACAGAAGAGAAATCAGGGCATTCTGACACCGAACTCTGCTTTTCGACAGGAAGAAGTACTCAGCGTTGAGGTATGTCTTCTCAGACGTTTACTTAGTGTGGCCACAAGCTTCGTTAAACATCTCGGGGCCGATTCCGTGTTTCGAACCCATCTCGCGACTACCTATGAAACTGGAATATGTTTAAATAGATAATTTAGAGCGCAACGAGCTCTTTACAAGAAGAAAGGCGAACACTTCAGAACACAGAGATCACGCTGTGGCCAATTTCCTTGTGAAGGATGATTTTGCTTCAGATTTTCTCAACGAGCAGAGCAGTGTGAAATAGCACTGAGGGGGATAATAGCGTTTCCAGTAACTTTGCGGATTGAACTTTCCTCCCTCACAAGTATGTTCCGTCTCGCAAGGCAGTAGAAAAGAAGTTCTTAACTCCTGTTCAACAATAAATGATTAAGGGCACTGTGTTACTACAGGGTGGGCATAAAATCTTTCCCTGAAATTATTTCTAAGGAAGTATGCTAGACACAAGTACGCAAGATTATTGCAAATGGTAGCTTAACTCATAAAAATTTTATGGCAATATTTCCCCGCAAGACCGCTACGGTCGCAGGTTCGAATCCTGCCTCGGGCATGGATGTTTGTGATGTCCTTAGGTTAGTTAGGTTTAACTAGTTCTAAGTTCTAGGGGACTAATGACCTCAGCAGTTGAGTCCCATAGTGCTCAGAGCCATTTGAAGCATTTTAGAGCAATATTTCCATATGCCCATCAGGCTATTTACAAAGTGTAGGTTAACTCACAAGGTTTTTGTGGATACACTTCTACATGTGCTCTGACAGACCCTAATTTCTTTTCTCCTCTCTCTCGATGCAGGTAGAATAATTTCGGAGTGCTGCTGTCACAATGGCATCTATGCAGGAGGAAGCACAGTGCGTTTTGTGGTGTCATCAAACACGGTCGCCTATTGCAATTCGGCGACAGTTCCAAAGCGACTACAGTCGAGAGCCGCCAAATAAGAAGAGCATGCATATTTAAAGAGAGTAGTGCGTTTTGTGGTGTCATCAAACACGGTCGCCTATTGCAATTCGGCGACAGTTCCAAAGCGACTACAGTCAAGAGCCGCCAAATAAGAAGAGCATGCATATTTAAAGAGAGTGGCAGTGTTGGAGACAAGGCGAGAAGATGCCGTACACACGTGTACAGCATTTCAGCGCAGTCCGCGGAAATCGACGCGTCGTGTTTCCACAGGAAGCGGCGTACCTTAGAATACTGTGGTCAAGATTTTATACAAGCGGTGTCCTTTCCATGCATGTAAATTGCAACTCGTGAAATATTTGCAGCCAGATGATGACCCAGACATACTGAGTTTACTATACTGGAGAGCTGCATCAAACCAGTCTCAGGACTGAAGACCACAACAACAACATACTGGAACGAACCGATGCCGACAACGACTGCCTTAACGAAGTTTTATTTTCCGACGAAGCAACTTTTCGCATCTCCGGGAAAGTAAACAAGCATAATGTCCGTATCTAGGGGATCGGAGAACCGACATATCGTGGTACAACAGTGACAGCCCCGAAGTGAATGTGTGCTGTGACTTAATGCACAACACAATTACTGGAACGTTCTTTTTCAGTGAGCCTACCAGCACGCGAACAGTTTACCTGGACATGTCGGAACTTTACGTTGTATCCCCGTTACAGGAATATCTACCACGGGTGGCGTTTCAACAAGATAATACACAGCCAGTTCTCGGGTGAAACCTTCCCGAGCAGACAGATCGGCAGAGGCGGTCCGATGTCACAGCCACCGGATATAATCTCTCCTGACTCTTTTGTGGGTTACGTTAGCAAATTCTTACAGGACGAATACGAGATACTGTTGGAGCGGTGACAGAAGAAATGCACGCAAAGGCCTGGAGAGTAATTGAGTATCGCCTGAACGTTCTACAGCCAACAAACGAAGCACATGTAAAAGTGTATAGATAAAGAAAGTGTATAAAGAAAGTGTATACAAAAAGAAAAAGTAAGTAAAACGTGGAAAACATGTGCGAAATAGTGGAAAAGATGAACAGTGTAAACTTACCAAAAAATCCCAGAAAAGCGTTTTTAACGTTTTAGCACCAGAATGCGTTCTTTTCTCCATCGTTTTCATACATATCACTTCATTCAAGAAGCACATTCGCATAAACATGTTTGTAAACACTTCACAGATGCTTTTGTACATCGTGTGGTCAAAGATGAATTTTTCATAGTGCTAAAGATATAATTATTAAACAGTTGACATATACAGGAAACAATTGACATATGCAGGAAATAACTTTAGACTAATTCTTTAAAATTACTGAAATAGCTGTGGCTTGAGAAATCTGTTTGTTCATTTAACACTGATTCTGGTTTTTTTATTTTGTGGAGGTAAATCTCCAGTTGTTCTAACAGATTTAGGATCTTACCATTGGCTCCATTATGCAATACTACCAAATTGTTTTCTAGATTGTTGATGACATGTTTCGTTTCCAACATATATTGTGCAATGACTGATTTTTGAAAGTGGTTGAGCCTGGAAGCATTTTCATGTTCTTGAAAACGAGTTTTGAAGTTTCTGTCTGTTTTCCCTACATAGTAGGCAAGACAACTGGGGCATGATACTTTGTACAGTCCACTGTGTAAAATCAAATGGTTCAAATGGCTCTGAGCACTATGGTACTTAACATCTGAGGTCATCAGTCCCCTAGAACTTAGAACTACTTAAACCTAACCAACCTAAGGACATCACACACATCCATGCCCGAGGCAGGATTCGAACCTGCGACCGTAGCAGTCGCGCTGTGTAAAATCACACACGCAAACATACAACAGTGGACTGTACAAAGTATCATGCCGCAGTTGTCCTGCCTACTATGTAGCGAAAACAGGCAGAAACTTCAAAACCCGTTTTGAAGAACATGTACATGCCAACTGGCCTAACCACTTTGAAAAATCAGTCATTGCACAACATATGTTGGAAACGAACCATGTCATCTATAATCTAAAAAACAATTTGGTAATCTTGCATAATGAAGCCAATGGTAAGATCCTAAATCTATTATAACAACTGGAGATATACCTCCACAAAATAAAAAAAATAAAAAAAAAACAGAATTGATGTTAAATGAACAAACAGATTCGCAAGCCACAGCTATTTCAGTAATTTTAAATAACTATTCTAAAGTTATTTTCTGCATATGTTAGTTGTTTCCTGTATGTGTCAACTGTTTAATAATTATATCTTTAGCACTATGAAAAATCCATCTTTGACCACACCGTGTACAAAAACACCTGTGAAGTGCTTATAAATACGTGTATGCGAATGTGCCTCTTGAGTGAAGTGATATGTACAAAAACGATAGAGAAAAGAACGCATGCTGGTGCTAAAACGTTAAAAACGCTTTTCTTGGAGTATTTGGTAAGTTTACACTGTTCATCTTTTCCACTATTTCGCGCATATTTTCCACGTTAGACTTACGAAATTCGTAAGCTAACTTCAAAACTTTAAATCGTGTGCGGCCATCGTGGCTTAGAGTCATGTGGTGTACCTTACTACAGGTCCTGTACCTGACGACGGTCAGTTCCTTCCTTCGATACGATTGAGCTGGGCAAGTGCTCCGTCTTCGATGAGATACGTAGACGGAAAATCAAGCTGTAACATTATTTCGTTCCAGGACAACTGCTCGAAACATGCGCAGCGTGCGGTAGAGGTCGTATTAGCGTATTCTGAGCCTTTCAACGCTACGGAAGACACCTCGAATGCCGCTGAACACGCTAATTTTGTTGCTGACCACTAAGATACCTGGTGTCTTCTTCACTATGCACGACATTTACGAATCGGGCAGAAACTGCCAAGTCACGAGGTGAGAGCGCACTGGTTTGGTCTGAGAAGCGTGATGATGGACTCCAGGAAAAGGCATATCAAACACGACGATCGTAAGTGGAATACGACACCAGATCGTAGCTCAGTACTGAACTCACACTACACAGGGACGACGTGGTGTGTGGGCTGACATCCAGAATTAAACTGTACATCACCGCTGGCTGTACGATAGGCCACAACGAATTGCATTTAAAAGCGAAGCGATATGTTGCAGGGCGCGTGGTGGCAATGATTCAACTGGTCAATGTCTTTTTTCTCAAATGTGTGGCTGCCAGACAGAACTGCCGGGTGATAGTCTCAGCCACGACTTCCTGAAGCTTCTCTGCATCACTATAAAATGGCTCTGAGCCCTATAGGGCTCTAACTAACCTAAGGACATCACACACATCCATGCCCGAGGCAGGATTCGAACCCGCGACCTTAGCGGTCGCACAGTAATGAGATACAGTATCTAAATCTGTTTACTGCCAATGGACTCTCCGAAAGACATAGGGGCTGTAGTTATTTCACTTCGGCACCGAATTTTAAAGACTCTACTTTAAAGAGCTGTCCGCCGCCTTCTTAGCTGTGATGTCAGCGCGACATAGTGCCATGCGGGGTCCGGGGTTTCATTCCCGCTACTGCCAAGGATTTTTCTTGGTACGGGGTGCACTCATCCTCGTCAGGCCAACTGAGCAGCTGCTCGACCGACTAGTGGCGAACGCAAGGTGAAGTACCCCGATGACGCTGGCAGCTTGAGGACAGTTCACCCTCGCGTCACCTGTGGCCAATACCGCTGCGAGACATTTTTCCCCGCAGCAACTCGAGGACAAAAGCATCTGCTTATCACCTGAGGATAATCCTGCAAGTCAGGCAGTCGTAACACCACATTGAGAGGTTCAGCAGGAATAACATTTCGATGTTAAACATGCACACGTGCAGCGCAAGGAATGCTTGCCAGATAAGCGAGCGAACCGCATTCGATGACGTCACTGGCAGAGAATGACAGGCGGTCGATCGGGTGAGAAAGGGGCACTTTACATTTTACCTTTACTTTAAACAGTTAGAAATACAGAATGAATCCGCGAGGTGGTAATTTCGGAGGAACTATTGGGACAATCACTTGTAGTTCTTTAGGAAAGCTACGGAAAATCTGAGCAGAAGATCTTACTGGTATTTGAAAATTGGTCTGGCCGCGACTTCTCTCCCAGGAAATCTCGAATCGTTCCCTGTCATTTCAGTACTCAACATGTTCTCCGTTTGTAATAACTTCACAATTGGTGTGATCCAAAATTATGCATTCATCTCATCCTTGCAGCTGATCCATCTATTGCCCTTTCTAGGTAGTCTGCCTGGCTAATTTGACACGCCCCTCCCCCACTCCTGTATCCTTTGTCATTCACTGTGTGCACAAAGTTGTGGTGCACATTGGTTTTACACGCGGCGACAAGGATACCTGTGTTAGGTTAAACTGTTCCTAATGTACACAATTCAGCGGACACCTAATGTTATTGAAGTCTTTCCTTGCAAAATTGTAGTCTGGTATCATTTTCGAAAACTTTCGTGGTGAAAATCTGGAGCAATGAGAAGATGCATTGTTAATATAATTCCTGTTCCATTCTCCTGATGTCCCTTTAGTACCCGAAGAAGCGTGAAACAGTGCCCGCCCTTCCGCAAGCTAAGCGAGGCAGACGTAATACGAAATCTGACCCATCTGAGTCTGCGAAGGACTCTGCATTCTCCTGCAGTCCCAAGCAACTTGAGGTCATTAACGCGCAATAAGAGTTGATATTCGATTCCGGATACAGTGGTCTCATTAGTCTCTTACATTTATCAGAGAGGTGATGTATAGCTAGAACTGATATCTGTTTGCTTATAAATCAAATTCGTTCGTTTCCGGGTCATCAAATAGTATGATATATTATCGTTTGTTTCAGTCAGTAACTGTCATTGGTCTCTTTAAAATATCATCTCGCAATGGGCTCTGAGGCAGAACATTTAACAATATATGCAATACACAAGCGATATTCGAGAAAACACACGACAACAGAATATGGACAGGGAAACACGTCATCTAATTTATCACAATATATTTATAATTAAATATCGTACGAAGTCTGGAAAAAATAAAATAAAGACAGTATCGGGAAAGGAGCTGAATCCTGCAGTCTTATTTGTTGCATTTCCACAGGAGTAGGCACACCAGGAATGGCTACTAATAATTTTATCATCCCTTCGTGTTTATTCTACTGCGCTGTGAACTATAACCAATAACGCATCACAGTAGCTGTAACAATGGCTTCATTATCGCGTCTAGCACAAACTAATACTCTTTAAAATTGGTGATAGGTTGAAGATGTTTCAAGTTTTATTTTTCAAACCTATAGAGAAACCATAATGGATCAGTTAATAAGTTGTCTTGGAAATATCAATTTAAAAAAAATATTCTTTGTGTGCTGATACATTTTTCATCCAAGGTAAATGTTAGTTACTCTTTTGGACGTTATAAAAACATGGCACTTTCTTTCGAAACATATTCTTGAATTCGATATATTTATAACTGTTAGAATTTAATTTTTCAGGCAATAGACACTATATCTTTGCTCCCATAAATTCTTCATATCAATATATTCAGCTTTCTAAAACACTATGTTCTAATCGACTAAATAATTACATGGACACATCATCAACAGAATGTGGTCAAAGGTTTGACTGGACTTCCGATATGTAGGCAAAGGCAGACAGAGCTACTGAGATAAATCTTTGTAAGTGTGTGGGAATCCGAACACCATATTCATGTGCACAATGCATTCGTTTGATTGTTCATTTTCGCATGTGCTAATAGAGAACATCTGACCAACCCGCAATAATGAGGATACGAGTAAGTTAAAAGTGCGATTTAAAACATCCCTAGTTCATTTACGTAGTCTTCTCGTCAAACTTCCTTGTTCCATTAGTTTCAGATCAGATTGTAAAACTGTTACAGTGAAAAGCCAACCAACCAAACTACACAATTTCTTTATTCGGGCCTTTAGCGGTATGAAATCTACAGTGGAAATAAAAGAGCTCTTTCTGGCTACACGTTTGAAGGCGTATCGTAGAAAGTCTTCTTTCCAGCTGCGTTCTGTGAAAGGCGTACAAAACAGCTCTATTTTTTCCCTGTATGCCCGCTAGAGAGGAGAGGAATGTCGGCTGGCTGCACCCCCGTCGGGGGACTTCCGCTGAACTCCTCAGCTAATCATGTATGGCCGAGGGGGAGCTCCCCAAACCCCAGATACGGACTCTTTCACTGAGAGGAAGCATTAACACGACCGGCCTGTAAACAAAGCACACTCCCAAACGTTTTGCCCAATATACTGTTTTCTTAATTCCATTTTTGCACTCTAATATTGCCGTATACGCCTCCGCTCGTAATGTTCATAATACGTTTAAGTGGCAAGGACAAACTCATTAGGAACATTATGTATCGTCGGTTCGCTTCATTTGTGATTTATTAAACAGAACACTGCAAATGTTATTTATTTAACGAGAATTGAGGGTGCGGGATGCTCGAAACTTTAATTAAACCATATTGCAAAAAGTAATTACAATTTAATGTGTTTAGCCATCTCTTTTACTCCAAGTACTTTCAAATTTCTTCAATAACGTGATACACAAATTTATCGTTTTGTTTACCTTGTAGCTCATTGTTGATGCACGCGTGCAACAAAAGGCAAACAAAACCGGTGCAGTAGAAGGACGCAAATTGGTACACAGCTATGGATACTTACGTGTCATGTATTTTCTTCGTTATGTATGATTAAATTGTTAGAATATTTTAAAAAAGTGGATGAATTGCTTGATAGACATGACATTGGGCGTTATGAAACATTTTTTATGAAAACAATGAAATATAACATTAAAAACGCAGAACAACAAAGATTTACTCAGAGCGCATCTCGTGCAATTCAAGCTGATTCGCACATGCAGTGTGATGAATCTGTAGAAAAATAATGGGCTGAGCTAATTTCCGTGATGATATCCTAATGTTTTCCACAAAATGTGAAAAAATCTTAAAATGTCCAACGTAATATAGAAATTAGGAGCTGCGTACATGTACTTGACAGATGGAGGACATTAATTTCACAAAACTCATGCCCCGAAGAAGTACCTATAGCAAATGTACTCTGCTCGCGCCTCATAGGTTCAGATTATTTGAAACAAACCTTGGTTTCGGCTTCGACTTGGGGGGATGGTGGTGCACTGTAACATCCCTTGACGTCCGCCGCCTCCGTCTGCGAATGGTCCTTGTACACTTCTGTATCGATGCAGAGCTTGAAAGACTTATAGTCTGTACTGTCACCGGCGTACTCCCGGTGGGTGTACTTGACGTCTTTTTCTTCGTGGTGGTCATGTCCCTTGTAGGCTGTCGCGTCGACGCACAGCTTGAGTCGTTTATAATCTGCGAGGGCGGAATGCTGGTCATGTCCGACGCCGACACCTAGCGGAGGCTGTTCCAACTCCGCCCGGCGATATTCCACAACCGTGCTCTCCAGCGTGAGGCGTCTCAATCCGTGGTACACTACGCAACACTTCACGCACGACAACCCCGAAACACTGTCAGCAGGCCGATAACATTGCTCCCGGCGCGACAACGGAGATATGTTGTCTGGGGAATACCGTCAGTTGAGAACGACAGGAGCAAGCAGAGGAAGACGCGCGAGGGGGCGACTCAGAACATCTTTTTTTTCGTTATTTAGAGAAGCCCACAATGCGGCGCCGTGAAGCAGACTGCTAGTTTGGTAGAGAAAAGGGAGTGAAAAGTGCCAGGGAAGACGGAGGGTGGTGGGGGCCGGGCGAGCGTGGTGGGGCGCCCAGACTGACGGAAGAAGGAGGGGGGAGAAGTAGGAGCCGAGAATAACGCTCGTTCATCAGTTAGTGGCTGTGCGGATGGCCACCCTCTTCCTGCTCGCATGTGGTCCAATAAATAAGACTGCGGCAAAAGAATCTCGATGCAAGAGGCTGTAGAGACGTTAATCCCTCGCTCTCCTTGCGTGCAGCGTTACCGCAATAGACGTATTCGACCTTCGCTATTGGCATGCAACGAAGCCGTGTCTGAAAGGAAAAGTTTTCAGAGAATGACGTCGGCTAACTTTGCGTTACATGGCACACCGTTTTAAGGTAAAAAATAGAGTAACGCATTCAAAATATACGGCGTTTCTGGCAGTGCTCGTGTAAATCAGCCAAACTACATACTTGGTATTTGTACGCATCTGCAGATTGAAAATGTCTCGTATAGACGATTTTGATTAATAGAATAAGTGTTTTCGCTTATTTACGCGTTATTTCGTGGTTATTACTGGCTGCTAAGAAATGTAATATAGGAAATGTCTCAGGGCAAATCCAAATTCTCATTTATCCACAAGTGCATTCCTGTTTCGTGCTTCACTTTATATGTGGTAGTTGCGAATAGGTATCTTAGTAACGAATCAGTGAATTAAAGAATAGAATGTGCGCTAGATTCGACCTTAAATTTCAGTATGAAACTTTGTGTGCAACATAATTCTATTCTCGAAGCAACTGAATTGCTTTCGACTTATTGCTCACAGTGCATCACGGAAGTAGATTCTGAAACTACAAGAAGTAAAATTCTTCTACTGGATATTGAAATGTTCAGCAATATGAAAGAGTACAGAATATTTACATTAGTTGCTTGAAACTGAATTCACGTACCGAGATATCTTTCGATCTGTATTCCTGCTGTTAGTTGTTAACGTCGTGGCGATCGTTTTGATCTGACGGGGATGGGGAAACTGAAAGAAACTTCTTCAGTCTTCATTTAGATTCTAGAGTATTGCAGGGAGATCGCATTCAACCTAAGACTTTACGGACCGTATAGACATTTAATCTCGGCTTCTCGGTATAACGTTATCTATCTTTCAACTCGTTCATCATCAGCATATCAAGTACACTTCATACATAACAACGACCGGTTTTTCGAGTTCGAAGTGCCATCTAAAATTTGGGGGCGAATACATAATAAATGAAAATCTGTGGCATAGTAAGTTTCTGTGGCAATTTGTTATTTCTTTAGGTTCAGAAAAATGGGCTCAGTAACAAACGATGACAATCTGCAAATGCAAGCACTATTTATCTGTGTGTGTTACGTTCTACAATGACCTCACTTCGGCGGGACATTAAACCCCCAGCTTCGTTCTTCATTTATGTTCAATATCTCTTTCTGCATTGAACATCGAAATAAATACATACATAATTCTTCAATATGAGTCTCCTGAAGCTACAAAACAAGTGTACCACAAACGGATCTCTTTAAAGTTATAGAGTGTAATGCAAATCACTGCGAACTTTGCAAATTTCAGTACATACAGCAATTATTCTCATAGAAAAATTAAGATGTCATACTACAGCCACATAAATCAGGTTTGACTCACGCATGTTTTCCAAATAGTTAAAGTGAAATCAGTTAACATGCCGAAGGCATCTCTCATCGGAAACAAAAGAAAGCATCCCGGCAACACCGAAGCCCTAAAAAACAGGACAAAGTTTGAGTTTGACAAGAATGGGAAGGGAACCGACCTGGCCTTTTAGAAGGAACCAATTCGGCATTCGTCTGAAATGGTTTAGAGAAATCACAGGAAACAAAAATGTGGACAGCCGGACAGGGACTCCGAGTACGAAACCCGGATGCAACCATGATGCCACCTTTGCTGGTCCTTCGACATGGTGTTATATTGACTGTCAGGAGCCTGTTGCGTGACCTTCAACACCTCCTAACTTGCCTGCTATAGACTTCTTGTTTCGCGATTTCACTTTTACCTGGTTATCTCCCGTGAATCGCAGCCATCCCGCAATTGTAAAAATGACACTCCATCAATTAGCACGAGTCTGTGATGAAATTGACTTCAGATGTGATGTCTGCTTCATCACAAAGCGTGCGCGTATCCTACATACTGACTGTTCTATAACAGATGCATTTTACTTAAAAGTTACGCTTCAGCAGCAGCATATGTTATAGTATTGAAAGAGGTACTGAACACTTCTTCTTTTGAATGCTCTTGCTAGAAGCTCCAGTTTGATCTTCACTTGGTTATACATCCTCTTCGACAGAGTGGTGTAGAACATTCAGCAGTATCAGCAGTCCCTTCAATTTCATTAGCAGACGGTGCGTTTCTCCACTCGGAGCAAGTGATAGTTATCAGTTGTCACTCGGCAGCGAGTGACGGCTAACAGGTTGTAATAGACGCGGGCCTGTGATTAACGAGCATTTGCCGTAGTTGCGCTGGTGGCGTAAGAGAGGGATACCAACACTTGAAAAGGGGGGGGGGGAGGGAGAGGGGGAGAAGCTGTGCAGACACCCCGTGCGTCCTCACAAAAGAGCAGCCGCCTAGTGTTCCCGTTAGCGATCCCCAAACGCGTGAAACGAGAATCGTACAAACACGCCCGTTGGTTTCCGTTTTACCGCGACGCCTTCGTCTCCATCTTCATCTGTGCATCTACATAAGTTATTTCCTTGACTACGCTCCAGGTTAACCTTGGCACAAAACTGTACAGTACAAATGACTATTCACAGTAATAATGAAAGCAGTGTATATAGCGAAACGGGGTAATATACTTCGCAAGATTTTTAACGAGGTTTGTGAACTATGAACTGGATAGTTCCATATTTGCAAAGCACTGTCGATAAAAAATTTTGATCCGAAGTCAAGTATGATAACTAAACAAACTGTGTCTCTTTAAACATAGCAGTTCTCTCCGTATAACGAAACAAAAATAATTAAATGTTGGTAGCCAGACTTTACGTTTGATCCGTGCCGATCTTTTATTGTAGATTGGAGTTTTGAACTTGTCCAGGATCCCTATAGCCTCCGTCTTGTTTTCCATCACTTCTCCCACCCATATCATTAGAGTAGCCGTGTTGCAGTTGCTTCTCTGCTTCTTTGTGTAAATTTCCGTTCCTGTTAGCTTTTCTAGATAACTCTGCACTCTTCACGAAAATTTGTCAATCGTCTCACCCCTGACCGCACATTTTTATTTATGGGAAATCTTCGGCATATGTGCTCTATTATTACACGGCTTTTGGCGTCATAAATAAACCAAAAATAGTTTCTGTTTTAGTTTCCACGTTAATTGGATAAATGTTTAAAGTTATTTTTCTCACAATATGTCTACTTTTAAAGTAAAACGGGGGTTGAAACAGATTTGACTATTTTGCAGCACGAAAAAGGCCTTTTTATCGCAGAAAATACAATCACTATAGCTGCTGTGAAAAATGATCATTGCATCAAACTTGTCCTCTCCCATACTTCGACGAAAATTTAGTCAGCACGAATTGTATCACTTTCAAGTTACTTGCGTGTTTATATAAGTGACAATTCGTCTAAAGTTAAGTTTAGCAAAGTGGTTTCATTTGAAGTGTCTACACATGTATACAGCATCAGTCTCGCTTCTTGTGTAACCAGGTAGTTACATTCTTCTATACAGCTGAAATATCCGTGTGCTAAGACGTTATCCGGCTTCTCGCCGCGGCAGCGTATAGGAGCAAAGGAAAGCCGCAAACCGTTACGCTTGTAGTCTGAGTTACGCGTAGCTTACAAGATCAGGTAACTGTTGCATCTCGTTGCACTAGCCATCAACTCGGTAACATCAAAGCTTATAACCAAAAGCATTTCACTGCCTTCTCCAGATTCCAAAGAGAAAATACTGCTGCTCTCCCATTTAAATTATGACGGCTATGTGGCTCTGAGCACTATGGGACTCAACATCTTAGGTCATAAGTCCCCTAGAACTTAGAACTACTTAAACCTAACTAACCTAAGGACATTACACACACCCATGCCCGAGGCAGGATTCGAACCTGCGACCGTAGCAGCCTCGCGGTTCCAGACTACAGCGCCAGAACCGCGCGGCCACCGCGGCCGGCTGACGGCTATGTGCCTGGCGATATTTTACAGGGATATTTTACATCTCCTCCGCAGATCTCTGTCTCAGAAATTCTTTTGACCTATGTACAACAAAAGTACATTCCAGCCGTGGCACGCTGGAAACTGCCCGAAACCCTTTTAGAAGGTCAAACGCGGTAACTTTTACTTGCCCTAATGATACTACCTCCACAGAGGCTACAACGCTAGACAAAACAATTTGTTGACATCGTAGTGTAGATGAAGTTCAAAAAATGGTTCAAATGGCTCTGAGCACTATGGGACTTAACATCTGAGGTCATCAGTCCCCTAGAAAGTAGAACTACTTAAAACTAACTAACCTAAGGACATCACACACATCCATGCCCGAGGCAGGATTTGAACCTGCGACCGTAGCGGTCGCGCGGTTCCAGGCTGTAGCGCCTAGAACCGCTCGGATACTCCGGCCGGCGTAGATGAAGTGATGTCGTGTTGGGTAAAACTGTACTGTAATTTTAATATTAGAATTATCATCACGTGAGATAACTCTAGAAACGAAATAATTAAGGTGCAATACTCGCATTATGGAGGATTCGGCCCATTCTTATGTTTTCCTTGTTTTTTTCTAATCGATTAAGGTGAAGGTAACGATGGTGGAATATGGTTGATTTCCTTCTCGACTGTTGTTCAATCCGAGCGAGTGCTCCGTCTCTAATGATCTGCTTCGTGACGAGACGCTAGACTGCGTTAAGGTGCGTGCTTGCAGCATTTTCAGCCGTTCGAAGTCGCAGGGTATCGCAGAGTCCATCACAACACGTACATAGCAGTAGAAGAATTAACGCTACGTACTAATCTGTCATAGGACGATGTACGTATAAATGCGACGTGTGACCAGTTGTCATTGTGTTGGGATTTTTAAGTGTAGTTGTGCGAATTCTTAGTTGCATGCAATGCAGACATTTGTGAACGCAGGTCGTTATGGAACCAGAGTGATTCAAAATATCACTGACGAAGCCGCAAGCTGCTGAATGGATGGAGATTTCATCCCAAACAAATTCGACTGATACGTGTTATTGACATAACCTTTAAGTTAAACAACAACAGGAGTGGATTTTGTTGTATCTACTGATGCAGTCTTTCCAAAATTAAAACAGTAACGGGAGTGTATAAAAAGTGAATTATACAGGGTGTTACAAAAAGGTACGGCCAAACTTTCAGGAAACATTCCTCACATACAAATAAAGAAAAGATGTTATGTAGGCATGTGTCCGGAAACGCTTAATATCCATGTTAGAGCTCATTTTATTTCGTCAGTATGTACTGTACTTCCTCGATTCACCGCCAGTTGGCCCAATTGAAGGAAGGTAATATTGACTTCGGTGCTTGTGTTGACATGCGACTCATTGTTCTACAGTACTAGCATCAAGTACATCAGTACGTGGCATCAACAGGTTAGTGTTCATCACGAACGTGGTTTTGCAGTCAGTGCAATGTTTACAAATGCGGAGTTGGCAGATACCCATTTGATGTATGGATTAGCACGGGACAATAGCCGTGGCGTGGTACGTTTGTATCGAGACAGATTTCCAGAACGAAGGTGTCCCGACAGGAAGACGTTCGAAGCAATTGATCGGCGTCTTAGGGAGCACGGAACATTCCAGCCTATGACTCGCGACTGGGGAAGACCTAGAACGACGAGGACACCTGCAATGGACGAGGCAATTCTTCGTGCAGTTGACGATAACCCTAATATCAGCGTCAGAGAAGTTGCTGCTGTACAAGGTAACGTTGACCACGTCACTGTATGGAGAGTGCTACGGGAGAACCAGTTGTTTCCGTACCATGTACGGCGTGTGCAGGCACTATCAGCAGCTGATTGGCCTCCACGGGTACACTTCTGCGAATGGTTCATCCAACAATGTGTCACTCCTCATTTCAGTGCAAATGTTCTCTTTATGGATGAGGCTTCATTCCAACGTGATCAAATTGTAAATTTTCACAATCAACACGTGTGGACTGACGAGAATCCGCACGCAATTGTGCAATCACGTCATCAACACACATTTTCTGTGAACGTTTGGGCAGGCATTGTTGGTGATGTCTTGATTGGGCCCCATGTTCTTCCACCTACGCTCAATGGAGCACGTTATCATGATTTCATACGGGATACTCTACCTGTGCTGCTAGAACATGTGCCTTTACAAATACGACACAACAAGTGGTTCATGCACGATGGAGCTCCTGCACATTTCAGTCGAAGTGTTCGTACGCTTCTCAACAACAGATTCGGTGACCGATGGATTGGTAGAGGCGGACCAATTCCATGGCCTCCACGCTCTCCTGACCTCAACCCTCTTGACTTTCATTTATGGGGGCATTTGAAAGCTCTTGTCTACGCAACCCCGGTACCAAATGTAGAGACTCTTCGTGCTCGTATTGTGGACGGCTGTGATACAATACGCCATTCTCCAGGGCTGCATCAGCGCATCAGGGATTCCATGCGACGGAGGGTAGATGCATGTATCCTCGCTAACGGAGGACATTTTGAACATTTCCTGTAACAAAGTGTTTGAAGTTACGCTGGTACGTTCTGTTGCTGTGTGTTTCCATTCCATGATTAATGTGATCTGAAGAGAAGTAATAAAATGAGCTCTAACATGGAAAGTAAGCGTTTCCGGACACATGTCCACATAACATATTTTCTTTCTTTGTGTGTGAGGAATGTTTCCTGAGAGTTTGTCCGTACCTTTTTGTAACACCCTGTATTACGTGGCGTTCGAGTGTATCCAGATTCAATAATGTGATGGTGTAACAACTTACTTGCCTCGTTTTTAATAAGCCGGGAACGCAGAGAATTTATCGTAACATATCACTTATCGCACCAAAATAAATTGTAGCTTTGTTGTTATGTCACGCTACTCATAGAAATTTTTTAAGTTTACAATTTTAACTAAGAGGAACCACAGGCTATTTTCAAGTAGACACGATACCCTGAAAGCTTCTTCAATGAAGATAGTGAAACATGAGCGTATGGGTGAAGGAAAAACAAGAAAATAAGTTTTTCTCAAGACAGAATATGTACTGTTAAAACAAGCACTGACGCAAAAAAGCAACCTTTAATAAAGGGAAAGACGAATATCTCTTATAACGCATACTGTCCTCTCAACACCTCTGATTTCGACAGTAGCAAATCTATCTGTCGGCAATGATTATTGTTACGTAATTGTCTGCGCTACCTACTTCGTGTGCTGGTACATTACGAATCAAAAATATAGATTTTAAGAGAGCATTAGCAGGCTGGAGTCAATCTGAAGTAATTGTGGAATATATCATAATTATTATTTAGATCGAGAGTAAAGCTCTTTTCATTTATACAGCACATTAATGCATTCCTTCTTCCCTCCCACCGTTTCATCCTTCACCTCAGCAAAAGAGAATTATCGTAATGATACAGGTCTATGCGACAGTCTGACGAGTAAGTACGACATCGTGCAATGCTTTAGTCGGCAGCCGGCGTGCGTGCAGCCCTGTTTGTCAATCGCACCTCCCGGTCACGAGAGGAATGAGGCTCTCCTATATGGAAAAGTTTGTATTGTTTTTTAATTGTCGGTCTCGAAAAAGCCCCTCTACGATGGTGAGTGAGATGGAGGGGTGTCACGGAGCATTTTACTGTACACGTGGTGAAGGCCGCGGCCAGCTAGCCAAACCGGATCTGCGGCTTAACAAGGCATGGCCCTGCTCTATACAACTTCATGAACATCCACTGTCCTCGCGGGTCAACGCCACAGCACGAGCAGAGGGACCTAGTGGTGGTGGGACCTTGCAGTGGGGCTGGCTGGCATCTGAAATGAAGTTGGTAGGCTACGCACCAGCTGTAACTCTCTCGGAGACCTTTATGTTAAGCAGCTCCAAACGATGCGTCGATCCAGCCGAATATCGAGCAGCTGCTTCTTCCACAAATCTTTCTCATTCAGCAAACGAGGTTATTGCCAGTCATCCTTGTTAGCTGTTCGGTCGGTCGTCTACAATTCGACCACAACGTCTCAACAAACGAGCCTGTTGACAGAAGGCTATTTTACTTTTTTCCTTATTTAACTACGTAACTAAGAAAACAGAGAGAGAGAAGCGTGGCATAATCAAGTGAAACGGAATCCCTTCTGACGAAAAAAACTGAAACAAACAAAGCCAATGAAACAAAAGCTTTGCGGGAAGAGATTAATCATTCTAAAGTAGGAGCTTACCTGCTGAGATGCAAAACTCTTAAAAAGTTTTAGTCCTACTTAAAATCGATAAATGGAACTGCCATTGTGCTCGTTGATATGATGACATCGAAACGGATGCCAAAATAAGGGCTAAAATAGGAAATTCTGTCTTCTTAATTTGCTTCGGCGAAGATCACAAAACAATGCCAACTTTGGATCGTCGCACAGATGCGAAAATAACAGTGCGTCGTTCTTAATGCCACGCTTGCTCGACTTGTCCACGTAGTTCTGTAAGAGTTGTTGGCTGAAGAGTCGTGCGAGTCACCTCTCGTCCCATCATATCGCACACGTGCTCGAATGGAGACAAGTCCGGAGATCGCGCTGCCCAGGGAAGTTGCTGCACATACTGCAGAGCACGGCAGTGTATGGGCGAGCATTATCCTGTTGGAACAACACATCACGTTCCCATTGCAAGATTGGCAAAAGAACAGGTCTACCAACATCCTGCACGTACCGAGAGGTGGTTGGCGTCCCCTCCAGGAACAGCACTCCAGAACATAAGGCCTGGTTTGGGCCAGTGCGTCTTGCACGAATGCACTGTACGAGACTGCGCTCACCAGGTCTACGTCGTACACGCAAATGGCCATCACTTGTGTGCAAACAGAATCTGATTTTATTGCTGAAGATCACTGCGTGCCGTTCCATTTTCCAATTGATCCTCTGACGGCACCAGTCGAGCCGTGCACGTCGATGCTGTGGCGTGAGTAGGAGACGGGTAGAGCTGTTAGTGCCCGTAGTCCCACTGCTAATTACCGGGTCGCAAGAGTTCGTGTTGACAAATCAGGATTCACAGCCGTCTTATCTACCCCGTGGTAGCCATACGATCTGCCAGTGCTGCCCATATAATATGACGATCCTGGCGGGCGTCTCTACTGCGTGGACGTCCAGAACCTCGTCTATCGGTGTAGGGCTATTCAAATGACAACTGATACCAGCATCGTTATATAACTGACACAGCACATCCAACGCCGGCCGCTGGTGGCCGAGCGGTTCTGGCGCTACAGTCTGGAACCGCGCGACCGCTACGGTCGCAGGTTCGAATCCTGCCTCGGGCATGGATGTGTGTGTGTTGTCCTTAGGTTAGTTAGGTTTAAGTAGTTCTAAGTTCTAGGGGACTTATGACCTCAGCAGTTGAGTCCCATAGTGCTCAGAGCCAATTGAACCAATTGAACCAATAGCACATCCAACGGGTGTGGCAGTTTTCCGAAAGGACCATCCCGGCACTCGGAAGACTACGATCTGATCCTTTTCAAACTCGCCCAGTTGGCTGTAGGAAACACGAGTGCGTCTCTGTGGCTGGGTGCTTTGAACCACCAGGAGCCTTCTCGCTGTGAGCATTCCGTATTAAAGGGTAGGGACAAATGGCGCTCTGGTAGCTATGCCACTACGCTATCTGTTGGCGGACGACATTGAAACGATTATCAGTACATCTGTTATCTACCAGGTGGCATATGCCGTCATCGGATCAAAATCGACGTCGTCTTTCTAGGAGCAATAATTTCTTTCCAGCAGTTTACCTTGATCGTTTCAAGCAGTTCAGGGTGTCATCAATGCGCGGCAGTGGATAGACATCTTTCTTAATGATTTTGTTCAGTCGTCAGTAGTCGATGCAGAAATGCCATGTGCCGGCAGGACCACTAGTGAGGACCAGGGACACAGGGAGTTCACTGATGTCACCTTGCCGGCCTGAGTGGCCGCGCGGTTCTAGGCGCTACAGTCTGGAGCCGAGCGACCGCTACGGTCGCAGGTTCGAATCTTGCCTCGGGCATGGATGTGTGTGATGTCCTTAGATTAGTTAGGTTTAATTAGTTCTAAGTTCTAGGCGACTGATGACCTCAGAAGTTAAGTCGAATAGTGCTCAGAGCCATCTGAACCATTTTTTTGATGTGACCTTGCAGCATCTCTTTGACTACTTCGCGGGTTATCCGTCATTCAGCCGTCGACTCTGTATATGAGCGCTGGCTAACTGCGGGATGATCCCTAGCGCTGTTACGATGCTTTACCACCGGTTGCTTGTTCTGTCTTTTCTCCACTCCAGATCTGAAAGGATCCTAAATCTGAAGCAGAATGGATACCACTCTCCAACGTTGTTCATTCGTCAGGCCAGATCCTGTTGATGGTAGCTTCCTCTCCTGCATTGTCTGTAGTGGTAGCGGAGCACGGTTCTTCATCAACGTCATGCCCTCCCTGGACTGGCTAGGCTGTCCCTAAGCACATACCTTTAACGATGAGTTGTGGATGCTCGTGGCAGTGATCCACAGTTCTCCGTGACCAATTACAATGCTTACGATCGTCGATGGGATGCAGATTTATACCGTGAGCCTAACCAGCTTTTTGCAATCGACAAAAGCTTCACAGTTTAACTGAGTATCTCGGCTGACGATTGGCACTCGTCAAGTTGATTATGGCGGAATAAACAACGTCTTCAAAGGCAAGCAACCGCCCGGGGCAGTCTCTGTAAAGTGGACGTGTTGCAATAGCATCGTCAATCTGGAGCTTTGGTCTTCCAGAGTCTATTACTGTTTGTGAAGCCTACAAGAAGTCCTAACCGCGAATAACATCACGACAACATTCTGTTAAACCCACTAATTTGAAGTTCTGTGTTCTGTCATTGATAGTTATTCTTGCAATACATTTTCCTATCGGCTGGACGTATTTCCAATTCGCGGCCTTCAGTTGAATCGCTTTCATATCACGGAACCCGGTCTTTTTTAGCTGATGACAATAAGCATTTGACATTAGAGCACCTCAGTCTACTCGCGATAGACAGGCTGGCCGTCGATAATGATATTGATGAGCTTTTCTGTAATTTTGGTAACTACCGTCCATGGAGGATTTTCATCTGTAGTCTCTCCTCCATAGTTGGTCACCTCACTTAGTTTTCTGAATTCGGCAGCTCGGTGACGAAAAATCCGTACCTGACTGGGAAAGCAGGTCACACTAATACTCGAGAAAGTAAATAAGAGTAATCCGCTACAGCTCCATATCAATGGCGGTCGATTCACAGTACGATTTTGGAACATATCCCGTGTTTGAACATTATGAATAACCTCCAAGAAAAATATCTGTTGAGACGTAGTCAGCACGGATACAGAAAACATCGTTTTTCTTAAACACAGCTAGCTCTTTACTTACATGAGTCTTATCTCAGTGGGATCTCACACTGATTCCATATTTCTAGGTTTCAAGAAGACTTTCGACTCCGTTCCCCACAAGTGGCTTCCAGTCAATGCGTGTCCCTATGTAGCTCCGTCTTTGTTGTGCGACTGGATTCGTAATTTCCTGTCAGAATAGTCACAGTTCGTAGTAACTGATGGAAAATGATCGAGCAAAGCAGAAATGCCACCAAGGAAGTATTATAAGCTCTCTAACGTTCCTATTCTACATAAATCTTTTTAGGGGAAAATATTAGCAGCCCTCTTCAATTTTTGCAATCCTCGCTGGTAAGGATCCTCTGCCGCGCAGCAATGCTCCAGAGGACGACGGACAAGAGTAGTGTAGGCAGCCTCTTTAGTAGATCTATTGCATTTTCGAAGTGTTCTGCCAATAAAACGCAGTGTTTGGTTCGCCTTCCCCACAACGTTTTCTATGTGATCATTCCAGTTTAAGTTGTTCGTAATAACTGCAATTCCTACGTATTTCAGTGAACTGACAGGCTTTAGATTTGTATGATTTATCGTGTAACCGAAATGTAACGGATTCCTTTCAGCACTCATTCGGATGACCGCAAACTTTTCATTGTTTGGATTCAATTGCCCCTTTTACTCCAGTCAAAAGTAGTATATCAGTGAGAGTTCTGGAACAAATAATGAACGTATCTCAGGGTCACGGGAAACCCCCTAAGGGGAACATCCGCCGCTCACACCCCCTATGTCCTCACATCTCAGGCCGTTGCCTATGGTAAACTCCTCGTCAGGATGTAATCTGATGTCTGTAATGTGTCAAAATAAGCCCCCTTCCCTGCCACTACCCACGCCTCTCGGGCAAATGCGTGAAATAAAAAACGCGGGAAAATGAACGTCACCATTCACTGAGACGGTTCTGGCCTAAAAAATGATCTAAGACAAGGTCACCATCGCTATCAACGTTTTCCCTCTAAGCCAATAAGAAGAATTAAATCAAGTCCTCACTCACTCCCCGTTTTTTACAATTCCAGTTTTGTGAGTTTCGCCATTTGTGCTCTGTGCAGCATAGTGAAAGTATCATCACCAACCAGAATTATCCTACTTCAAAAAGACAGTGATTATTACTGTAATTTGTCAGGGTTCCTGCAGTTACAGTGTGTATCTGGGGCGCAGCTGAGTCGGCAAAATGGTAGGACATTTAAAGTAATTTATAATATAAGACACATTGATATTATAATACATGACTGTGGCATGGCTGAATTACTATAATTTAATGACGTCATGGAATATTCTGCAAAATGACAGGATGTACACTGAAGAGCCGAAGAAACTGATACACCTGCCTAATATCGTGTAGGGCTCCCGCGAGCTCGCAAAAGTGCCGCAACACGACGTGGCACGGATTTAACTAATATCTGAAGTGCTGGAGTGAATTGACACCACGAATCCTGCAGGGCTGTCCATAAATCCGCAAGAGTACGAGGGGGTCGAGATCTCTTCTGAACAGCACGTTGCAAGACATCCTAGATATACTAGCTAGTACGGGAAAATCCCCACTTCATCGCTACCTCGGAGATGGTGTGTCTCATCGCTCGAGCACCAACTGTAACACCACGTTCAAACTCACTAAAATCTTGATAACCTGCCATTGTAGCAGCAGTAACCGATCTAACAAATGCGCCAGACACTTGTCTTATATAGGTGGTGCCGCTGTATTCTGCCTGTTTACATATCTCTGTATTTGAATTCGCATGCCTATATCAGTTTCTTTATCGTTTCAGTGTATTACAGTAATTTATACCATAAGACACTTGACAATTAGAGTGTGATCGGGTCATTGCTGAATTATTGTAAGTTAATGATGCCCCGAATTTTTCTGTAAGCACTCCAGTGTATGAGTATCCCACTTGCTATCTGCAATATTGGCACAAATTGTAATAACTTTATCTATTTTTTCCAAACACCCATTATTCAAGAAGACACATGTAAATACGGGACTTTAAATGCTGAACAATTAGCGCAGATTGA
Source organism: Schistocerca nitens (assembly GCF_023898315.1). Classification (NCBI taxonomy): domain Eukaryota; kingdom Metazoa; phylum Arthropoda; class Insecta; order Orthoptera; family Acrididae; genus Schistocerca; species Schistocerca nitens. The sequence continues at coordinate 804,737,483 of NC_064616.1, read as the reverse complement.
CATTTAAACAAATGCACTAATAGCACACTGCAACAAATACATACCAAGCTCGCTCCTGCATTATTAGTGAGTTTAAAACAATGCTGTCACTATAAGGTTGTTATGAATTATAGTAGACATGTAAATAATGACAAAAAATCCATGTTGAACAGTCGTTGAAGAGACACTTTTGGTATCCCGTTGGTTCATCTGAACGGGCAGTTGCTCAACAGCTGCACGTCTGTTCGCCCGTACACATCCGCAGCTGCTGTTTACCCCTGTTTTCTATGTCCCATGGTGCACCACAGTTGCGTCGGCGCCAGCTTTGGATAGTGCCATTTTGCCATGCACGGTGTCCTTTAACCACGGCAGCATGTGAACTGTTTACAAACTTAACTTTTTTGGAAACGCTTCCATCTTTGGCCCGAAAGTCAATGGTCATGCCCTTCTAGATGTCAGATAAACTGCCCCGTTTCTGCATTACAACAACTGCACTGTTTTCTGTGTATCCTGGACACGCTTTATATACCTTCCGCTGCTAGTGGCTTGTGTGAGTGATTATTGCACATCGACACTGAACACAGACAGCGGTTATATTGATGTGACAGGACCGCGCGCGCGCGTGCGCGTCACTTTCCCAAACATTATTGCCATCAAGTATCTTTAGAATATATATGAAGCTTTGACAACCATAGCTGAATAGTATTTGTGTTATCCCAATACGGGAAAGTACAGATAGATGTCATCTTGTCAGGTGGTCATAGAGGTAGATTTTGTCAGATTCAGTGAACATGAAGCTGTGTTTAGGAAAGCTTAAGTTAGCACTGTATCTCAACCATAACCCATGTGTGTTTTAGTGTAAATTAGGGTTATCTTTGGCAGTTAGCATTATGTGTTGACAGGAGGTTTTTTTTTCTGGTTTGACATTTGGGAAAGCAAGAGGAACAAATGACCTTGTATACACTTTTGTGGATTCTCTCTGGCTTGTTGGGGGAATCTGAATCAATTTTGGATGCTAAGGAAACCTGATAAGGTAATCAACAGGAGCATAAATATTCTTGTGCATTTACATATAGAGTATAGAATATAGAACATAGAATATAGCAAATATGGAAAAATAGGAAAAATAACGAAAATATGTAAAAATACTGAAAAATCATGTGCTAGAGAAAGCTAGAGGTGTTCCGATACACGAAAAAACAAGGAAATTGAAAATCATTCAATAGACGGAATGCATCAACACACTGGCCCTGTGCATAATGTGGTATGTTGCACAAGTCATTCCACTGATAGAAAATATGTAGCACGAACAAACAAAAATCATTTGTTATATATACACGAGGCAGAGAGGTGTCCGGCAGAAAACCAGCGGCTGTGCTCAGATACTGTAGCGAGGCGTGGCGGCACTAGTTTCTGAGCAGATTCACACATGACCACAGAAGACCATGACATGTGCATCTCCACCTCCCATTTTAGCTTGTTTTTAAAATAAAGTGTAGAACATTCCTATCTAAAGAAAGTGGAGTTGGTAGTTGATTACAATGTACATTTATTAATGTGTTTTGAGCGTACATACATACTCTACTATAATCCTGTATTGTCATACACCTGTAAGGCGACCTCATAGTGAATTCATTGTTTTTTAACACACTAATAATGCAGGGGTGAGATCCCTATAGACTTCGTACATATTTGTTGCAGTGTACTATTTGTTTAACGTGGAATATCAGTGTATTTGTTAATGTGTCGCACCATGCTCATTGCTTAACATGGTACAGTGGTGCGTTTGTTTCAGTATCATGCTGTGCTGTTTGTTCAACAACTAAAGTCTCTTATTTATGTGTGTCTTCTTGAGAAGTAGGTATCTGGAAAAAATAGGCAAAATTATAACAAATTATGCTAAAACTGTAAATAGCAATAGGAGTTGCACATACGTGCTGGAGTGCTTACAGAACATGTCATGATATAATTAATTTACGGTAATTCAGCTGTGTCCAGTCATGCACTGCAACGTCAAACCATCTTACATCATAAATTATGTTAAAAAAATGGTTCAAATGGCTCTGAGCACTATGGGACTCAACTGCTGTGGTCATAAGTCCCCTAGAACTTAGAACTACTTAAACCTAACTAACCTAAGGACATCACACACAGAAATTATGTTAATATTCAACACTATTTTCCAGAATATGCCATGATGTCATTAAATTATAGCAATTCAGCCACATTCCAGTTACACACACTAATGTGTAAATGTCTTACCTCATAAATTATGGTAATGTATTTACCATCATTTTATGTAGGATAAGTCCGCTGCTGATGATCCTTTCATTATGGTGTAGGGGGAGTGGGGCTTGATTTAAGTTTGCCTATTGGCCTAGACACAAAAGGGAGAGGGGGAGTGTGACCTTGTCTTCGGTAATTATCTGCGTATAGTGTATCAGTGACCTTCATTTTTCCACCATTTTTATGTCGCTCAATTGCCCGAGAGGAACGGGCGATGGAAGAGAGCGTTTCTCTTGATACGTGACTGATGTAAGGCTACATCCTTACCTTCAACGTACCACATGCAATTGCCTCGGAAGGGTAGGTAGAGGGAGATAACCGCACAGGTGTACCCGTGACCTTGAGATAAGAGAATTATTTCTCTCAGAATTCTCACTGATATACTACTCGCTGCAAGTATCTCACCTAAATCATTTTGCATTTGTTTTCGATCTTCTGATGATTTTACTAGACGGTAAACGACAGAGGATCTTTACCAGCTAGGATTGATGGAGGGTATCGAAAAATTTCAAAGAAGACCAAATGGCTCTGAGCACTATGGGACTTAACATCTGAGGTCATCAGTCCCCTAGAACTCAGAACTACTTAAACCTAACTAACCTAAGGACATCACACACATCCATGCCCGAGGCAGGATTCGAACCTGCGACCGTAGCAGTCGCGCGGTTCCGGACTGCAGCGCCTAGAACCGCGTGGCCACCGAGGTCGGCTCAAAGAAGACCAGCTTGCAGCTTGGATTGGGGGGGGGGGGGGGGGGCGGGGGTCACGGACGTGATACGTGAAGCGGGATGGGGCAATGACCACAACAAAAGGGTATACGTTGCGGCGAGGTCTTTTTAACGAAATTTCAATCACCATCTTTCTCCTTCGACTCCGAAAATATTTTGTTGTACATCTACATAGGAATCATCGTAATAAAAGAAGAGAAATCAGAATTGGCACGGAAGGACTTAAGAATTCGTCTTCCTCGCGCGGTGTTCGAAATGGAAATTTGTGGTAAGTTCCATGGGACCAGGCTGCGGAGGTCATCGGTTCCTAGGCTTAATCTAACTGAAACTAGCTTACGCTAAGGACAAAACACACCCATGCCCGAGGGAGGACTCGAACCTCAGACGGGGAGAGCCGCCCGGACCGTGAGAAGGCGCCGTATACCGCTCGGTTACCCCGCACGGCGCGGTGTTCGAGCATATGAAGGCAGAAAAATAGTCTGAAGTCGATTTTTTGGACCCTCTGCGAGACACTAAAGTGTGAGTTGCAGACTGATCATGTAGATGTAGGCGTGATGCTATCTCTTGACGGGGAACAGGTACGGCATGTTGGGGCGAGCCCTGTTCAAGGTACGGCGATGAGTTTCTGTCCAGAGGTCGACCAAGCGTCTGCTGACGGTTTGACGTCTTGCGGCGTACTAGTCGTCGATCCCTCGCCTTGTTTCTGTGCAGTAACATACGAGTCCAGGGCGTCCACAGTGGGGACCCACCGGCGTGTTGTTCTGTGTTGTCTGTTTCTCTGCGGGGCGTGATACGTGGGGGTGGAGTTGGTTGCACCTGCACTGGTCGAATGCTGGGTTGTCACAAGTTAAATAAAATGTTCAAATGTGTGTGAAATCTTATGAGACTTAACTGCTAAGGTCATCAGTCCCTAAGCTTACACACTACTTAACCTAAATTATCCTAAGGACAAACACACACACACATGCCCGAGGGAGGACTCGAACCTCCGCCGGGACCAGCCGCACAGTCACTGCAGCGCCTGAGACCGCTCGGCTAATCCCGCGCTGTCACAAGTTAGTTGCAGCGTTATTCAGCGTTAGTCGAGACCATTTTCATAAGCGTTTAACTGGTGATGGAGATTGGTGACAAAGGTCTTGCACAACTGCCATTGTACCACATCCGGGAGAGAACCATACCTCTTTCGTCCAACACCTCTCTCTCTCTCTCTCTCTCTTCCTTTCTTTAGCATTTCCTCGATGCGCTGGCACCACTTGACGAATTATTCTGTCGTTATGACGTCCTTTAGCAGGAGAATATAGTAGCTCATATGTCTTCTGTGACTCCTTTCATCAAATGTGAGATTTTGTCGGCTTCTATCATATTCATAATTTTGCATGACGCAGGACCCTGTCCTCCATTTCTTCTATTAAGCGGACCGTTTCTTTGGTGTCACCAAATGTTTTCTTCATTTTGGCCTGCAAACTGTCCCCGCTATTTACCTTTACCTTCGTTGCTATAACCGATGACCAGGGCTTTTCTTCCGTATATACACGCAACGTGCACACTTTCCTCACATTATTTGCCTTAGAACTTTTTACGATAATTCATCATTAATTTGCAAAAAAATATATATATTAAAGGGTATTTATGTCAATATACATGCACTTTGAGACCAGAGCTTTTCTAACCTTCATCCACAGAACAAATTTCGAGAGAATGTAAGTGCACTCATACCTGTAAGTGCGAACTTACACCAATGAAGGAAGCTGATAGTGGAAACAGGAAGGGCTGGGGGTCGGGGAGTGGGGGAGGCGGAGGTGACCAAAAGCAGTAACAAAAACAAGCCGAGGTTGCTAAAGCACGCTTTTACAATGGTGCTCGAGTAAGAGATAGGTGGTGCGCACCCTGTGGAAGAAATTTTCTTCGTTTCGCCGGACGGGGATGTGGTGTACAGTTTCTGCTTATCCGCCTTTGTGCCAGTGTCCTGGATTAAATTCCAAAGACCTCCGCAGTGCGTCACGGAGTGAGAGTATGTTGATAATGATCTGTCCGTCTAGCTCGGCTTGTTCGAGAGGAAGCGGCTGTCTGCTGTCGCCGAGTTTCGCCCTCTCTCTCTCCTCTCTCACAACACAAACGTGACACTGAATTATGCCCAAACTCCTCACAGTCGCTCACACAGGACACATACACCGTAGGAACAGTACTCACGCTTTGCCTGGGAAAGATGCTATTTTGAGCGAGAAAGAAAAACCTTTCCAGTTTGGCGGTTGCACAACGAATCTCTTAGCCGACAATACTTTTACCGAAGCGATACAGAGGAATTTTCTGTGTTTCGTTGAGCAGCCAAAAGGAAGAATTAAGAAAGATTGGGGCTCTCAAGAAACTATTCTTCACCGTACTAACTGAAGACCTCGGCTGTAAACAACTGCCGGCCGCGGTGGTCTCGCGGTTCTAGGCGCTGCAGTCCGGAACCGTGGGACTGCTGCGGTCGCAGGTTCGAATCCTGCCTCGGGCATGGATGTGTGTGATGTCCTTAGGTTAGTTAGGTTTAAGTAGTTCTAAGTTCTAGGGGACTGATGACCTAATATATTAAGTCCCATAGTGCTCCGAGCCATTTGAACCATTTTTGTAAACAACGGCAAGGGACGGGCTGGTTGTTTTGAGAAACGGCACAGTGAATAAAGTCTCTCAAACAATAAATTTCAAGTTCGGGCAATGTGATTTTTCTGTCCAGTAAGTCATCGCTACCAAATATATTTACAGCGACATATTTTTAAAATGATGAATTCTGACCCAAAACTTTTTTTCTTAAAAATTCGTAAAGGGGCACTTAACATTGTTTACTTTCAAACTGAGTGCACTTATCATGGATTAGTGCTGGCTTACCACTGTTTCTTTGCTTGCCGAATTGACGAAATATTTCTGCGAAACCTTTCAAAAATACAAATTTGAAAGTTCCGAATTTTTTCAGCTTCTGATATTAAGATTTTCATTAACAATTTTTGCAATAATAAAATACGACAACGTCAAAAATCACTCTACGATTCGGCGCAGTATAAAATTAAATTTATCAAGCACCTTACTATAGCACGTAAACATTGTTGGCCCTTAACATTTTTATCGTCACCCCGTCACGTAAACTTTGGTAAGGGACACAACTGAACACCGTTTACTCGCTTAAATAAATATTCAGATTTACCTGAGTAACAACTACTTTTAAAGCGCATTCGCGTTCGGGAACTTTATCAGGATCGTTATCTGAGCCGTAGCTGCGCACATCACCGTCAGATTCATAAAAATCACCCCTACTGGTGGTAACCGCATTTGTCACTTACCACTGTTTACACGCACATATCCTGACAAAGCTGCCATGCGACAACGTTGATCGTAGAACTATCAACTAGTACGAATAAAGAACATCACTTACCATGTTTTTCACACAATAAAAATGTTTCTCGCGTTGTCTAAGGCGCCTTGCCACGGTTCGCCCCCCCCCCCCCTCTCCGTCGAAGGTTTGAGTCCTCCCTCGGGGCATGGGTGTGTGTGTTGTCCTTTGCGTAAGTTAGGTTCAGTAGTGAGTAAGCCCAGGGACCGATGAACTCAGCAGAGTGGTCCCACAGGAACTTACCACCACTACCAACTATATTTCCCATCCACTGTCCCTTAGTATTGTTTACAGCCGATGTCTTCAATTGTGAACGAAGCAGGAAAGAAACCGAATAATACTGGTACGAAGTATCCTTGCCCAGACACTAAACAGCTGCAAATGCTGATATAAATGTAGATGTAGACGAAACACGACAATCGTATGTGCAGCGTGCAGTGATGTATAGGGTGTCTATTTCGCCGTAAGAGAAAGGATGTTTGTGAAGGACTGGCGGGCCAGCCAGCAATTCGACTGTTAGGCGCCAAGGCCGCCGCCTTGGCACGACTTATATTTCTTCTTAATTGTGACTGCGCAAATTGCTGCCTCCGTCGACTGTTTCCCCACACAAAGTCTGCCGCTGGTCGCCTAATTTCAAATTCCGATTTAGGCCTATCGGGCGACCCATCACGGAATACATACGCGCAGCATTTTTCGGTGAGTGATATTCTCTGTATGTTTTAAGTATAACTTAAAAGGATAGGAGTGTTTTCTCCCTTCACATCAGAAACGGAAGTCGTCAACTGGTGGGTATTTTTCTCTTTGGTGGGCATATAATGAAATATTACGACGCTTGCTGCCGTGCGCTGCGGCACATTAACGGCGAGGTTATTAGCGTACTTAATACGTAATAAAATACTGACAAATGTGCCTTCTCGGAATTTATAAGCATGGGAGTGTGTAAAAAACGAAGGAGCTATAGAATGCACGAACACAAGGTTGGCTGCCTGTGCGACCTATAACATTTGCATACGGGCAGCCTTCTGAGAATAATGCGCTTCTCACACTGTAGACGTACCCCAGTAAGTTCTAGCGGTGCGTAGTGCAACATTGTTCTGTAATGTCGTGGAGGCGAATTCGTTGCCATGAAAGTAAGACACTCGTCTGAGGGGTAAATGCCGCCCACTGCAACCCAGACGCCTTTCGTTCACTATCTTAACGCCTGCCTCGTGTAAATAGCGTCGCCAGAAGCCGTTGCTGGATCACCATCTTCATCGGCTGCATCTACACTGCTGGTGCAGCGTGTTTTCTAACGTCGTCTATACACCCTCTTCTGGGTCATTGTCTCATTCCTCTTTCTTGTTATATCAACTATCCACTCGCGTAGCTACATTCCCGCCCTTTCCATTTCATTTCCTTGACAGTCGTAAGTACATCTGACAATCCGGTCTGGTCTCTCAACGTTTGTGTTTGCTTTCCTGTGTCTTCTAGTAAGTCCTAGCATGTATCTCTCCATTGCTCGCTGAAAAACGCTCAATTTTTAAACGGTTTTAGCATTAAATGTCCATGTAGAACAGCAATAAATCAAAACGTAATACGCATTGAGTGTAAAAAAATATTGCGAACTCAAAATAATGTAGTTATGTTTTGGTAAAGAGGCAGTGCATCCTATTATTGTTTTTTTAACTTGTATGTGATCCTACAAATTTCTCTTGTTACAATGTAGTAACTACTTTTTCGTATCTTTCAAACCAATTTGGACTTGAAGCTTCTGACAGAATTAGTTTAAATAACATTTTAGTCCGAATTAAACAAAAAAGAAGGGAAAAACGGAAAAGAAGCACGTCATTTGCGCGGCCATCGTAGCATGGCTGAATGAGGAAAAAAGCGTAATTTGAGGACGAGCTACTGGAAGTTCAGTAAATCTTTGATTACGCACCCTCGCACGATAAAGAATTGAGAATGATACATCAAATCTTTAAACCATTCAAATACTCGAAGAAGAGAAATTTAACAATGAATTCTACACACGCAAAACTACAAAAACCGTCGTTTTTAGTTTTAACAGAAATAAACTGACAGAAGCAGATCGATAGACACAACGTCGTTTTATTTTAGCAAGCAGAATGTTGCCGACAGAAGGAAAAAATCCGTAGTCGCGACCGGTGAGGCAGACTATTTTAATTCTTCACGAAGATTAACAGACAAAGAATTATTCGAGATTATATCACTGACTAAGATGTGTTCGTTCATTCCCCGGCTGTAAAATGCACCGCGCTGTACTTGTAAAACCGGCCGGGGTGGCCGAGTGGTTCTAGGCGCTACAGTCTGGAACCGCGCGACCACCACGGTCGCAGGTTCGAATCCTGCCTCGGGCATAGATGTGTGTGATGTCCTCAGGTTAGTTAGGTTTAAGTAGTACTAAGTTCTAGGGGACTGATGACCTCAGAAGTTAAGTTGGTTCAAATGGCTCTGAGCACTACGGGACTTAACTTCTGAGGTCATCAGTCCCCTAGAACATAGAACTACTTAAACCTAACTAACCTAAGGACACCACACACATCCATGCCCGAAGCAGGGTTCGAACCTGCGACCGTAGTGGTCGCACGGTTCGAGCCTGTAGCGCGTAGAACCGCTCGGCCACTCCGGCCGGCAGAAGTTAAGTCCCATAGTGCTCAGAGCCATTTGAACCATTTTTGTACTTGTAAATAATCTGTCTCGCACTGTTTCGTCTAGAATCTTTTGCAAGGAATTACTGATATGGGCGTCTGTTCACAGCGGTCCGGCGTGCAGCCGAGACCAGGGGATGCTGTAGTGTTCACACCTCCCGTGAATGAACATCGCCATTCGCTGACTGTTCCTGCCAGCATTCCTAAGTCAGGCAGTTGGGTGTTACCGTCCACACAGTACTTAGTGTGCAGCTTTCGGAACATGCTGCAACAAAAGCTTTATGCGTAACGGAAAGGATTACTTATAAACCACCGTCCGAAAAAAGTAAATGAACGTATTATTATTTCACAACGGCATATCTCGTAGTCAGAAAAATTCGAGCCAATAATACTTCCCGGATTTCATACGGAAATGGGCCAGGGAGGGGCGGTGCAGAGTACGGGTATAAATAAGGATGTCTTATTCCAAGCTAGAAACGAGGAGACGCAGTTTTTCTGGGAGGGTTGTGAGGGGTTGGGGGAGGGGGGGGGGGCAGGTGCACGTTTGCCGCTTGTCCGAAGCAAGTGGTTAATTCAAGACCTTCTTAGCTGAGTGCTGCTCTATCGTCACGATATCCCCCACCCACAAGAAGAAACACGTACAAAGTGAAACGAACGTCAGTACGATGCAATAAATGAGTCCATTACAAGTAGGCCGATTCTTCCCCAGACGTGTTAGTACGAGAGGGACCTGACAAAAAAAAAAAAAAAAAAAAAAAAAAAAAAAAAAAAAAAAAAAAAATCTTCTAAAAATAATTGGAAACTGCAAGAGGAGTGACATAAAGGATCCTGACATATCAATGAGTGCCGAGAAAGCATTACAGCCGGCCGCGGTGGTCTAGCGGTTCCTGGCGCTCAGTCCGGAACCGCGCGACTGCTACGGTCGCAGGTTCGAATCCTGCCTCGGGCATGGATGTGTGTGATGTCCTTAGGTTAGTTAGGTTTAAGTAGTTCTAAGTTCTAGGGGACTGATGACCCAAGATGTTAAGTCCCATAGTGATCAGAGCCATTTGAACCATTTGAAAGCATTACATGCAAAACAACTCGTTAAGGATTTTCTAACTCTTTGACAGCATAAAAATAAAATCTGAAAATATTTTAATGTATTAAATAAATAGTATAGAGAGATCAATTTGAAACGGCTGGTGCCACTGAGCTCCTTCTCCAAATATTTCGGTATATTATCTGTAAACCTGAGCTTTAAACACTTTCATTTTACTTGAGAAGAATTATTAAGTTTAGTAATGAATTACATGCATAAATAACTACGTTACCGAGTAGACTTTTTGCCGATGAACTTTAATGCAAACATGAAATGACGATTAGAAACCGCTGTTCACGCTAAACAGTAATATAGCCAATTACTGGGACTTTTTTTCAGTAAGCGTGAGTGATTGCGGGACTCGACAGGACAATCTTCATGGGCAACACTATAAAGGAAAACCAACATTTCCGATCCACCACCCATACCACACTAAAGAAGGAAAGGGAAAATATTGTTTAACACCCCGTCAATAATGATGTTGTTAGAGGTGACACAAAAGCTCTGTTTTGATGAGAGTGGACAGAGTACATCAGTAGCTGCCTTTTATAAGGAACCACCAACTTTCACTTATGTTTTGCGATTTCTTTTCCGTCAGTGTATATTTACCTGCACTATAAAGAGCAATCAAAATGCATTTCTATAAACTCTACGAAATCAGACATAACTCCCACGGGACCGCTCATAAGAAATATGAAATAATACGTGAACTATTCCAAGAACCTATTCAAGATCCCAAATACAGCAAGTGTTGACAGATGTGAAAATTACCGAACTATTAGTTTAATAAGCCACGGCTGCAAAATACTAACGCGAATTCTTTACAGACGAATGGAAAAACTGGTAGAAGCCGACCTCGGGGAAGATCAGTTTGGATTCCGTAGAAATGTTGGAACACGTGAGGCAATACTGACCGTACGATTTACCTTAGAAAATAGATTAAAGAAAGGCAAACCTACATTTCTAGCATTTGTAGACTTAGAGAAAGCTTTTGACAATGTTGACTGGAATACTCTCTTTCAAATTCTGAAGAAGCAGGGGTAAAATACAGGGAGCGAAAGGCTATTTACAATTTGTACAGAAACCAGATGGCAGTTATAAGAGTCGAGGGGCATGAAAGGGAAGCAGTGGTTGGGAAGGGAGTGAGACAGGGTTGTAGCCTATCCCCGATGTTTTTCAATCTGTATATTGAGCAAGCAGTAAAGGAAACAAAAGAAAAATTTTGAGTAGGAATTAAAATACATGTAGGAGAAATAAAAACCGTGGGGTTTGCAGATGACATTGTAGAGACAGCAAAGGACCTGGAAGAGTAGCTGAACGGAATGGACAGTGTCTTGAAAGGAAGATATAAGATAAACATCAACAAAAGCGAAACGAGGATAATGGAATGTAGTCGAATTAAATCGGATGATGCTGCGGGAATTACATTAGCAAGTGAGACCCTTAAAGCAGTAAATGAATTTTGCTATTTGGGGAGCAAAATAACTGATGATGGCCGAAGTAGAGAGAATATAAAATGTAGACTGGCAATGGCCAGGAAAGCGTTTCTGAAGAAGAGAAATTTGTTAACATCGAGTATAGATTTAAGTGTCAGGAAGTCTTTTCTGAAAGTATTTGTATGGAGTGTAGCCATATATGGAAGTGAAACATGGACGATAAATAGTTTAGACAAGAAGAGAATAGAAGCTTTCGAAATGTGGTGCTACAGAAGAATGCTGAAGATTAGATGGGTAGATCACATAACTAATGAGGAGGTATTGAACAGAATTGGAGAGAAGAGAAATTTGTGGTAGAGCTTGACTAGAAGAAGGGATTGGTTGGCAGGGCATATTCTGAGGCATCAAGGGATCACCAATTTAGTATTGGAGGGCAGCATGGACGGTAAAAATCGTAGAGGGAGACCAAGAGATAAATACACTAAACAGATTCAGAAGGATGTAGGTTGCAGTAGGTACTGGGAGATGAAGAAGCTTGCACAGGATAGAGTAGCATGGAGAGCTGCATCAAACCAGCCTCTGGACTGAAGACCACAACAACATCATTCAAGATATTCAGCAATTGACAGCAATTATATCTTATAAAAGTATTTTTCGCTCCCACTAGGCTCCACTCGCCGATAGTCTGATTTTTGGCTGATCGTAAAGATACAAATGCAGGTGCGACAATTGATTTGTTGAAATAAACTCGGAGGAAATAAGTTGAGTTTTGGCGTTAGTGACTGTGTGGTACTTGCTTTTTGCTTAGTCGTCGTACGAATGATAATTTATTAGAAAATAGTGAAATGAAGCTGTCATCAACCCAAAGGCTTCTTCCATCATCACTGTGCTAATGCTGTTGTAGGTAGTATGCTTCTGACCTTCCTCTGACCTTCGAAATGTCTTATCCAGCATTGTTAGAGGTGTCAAAAGTGACAGCTACAGAGGAAAATCGTAGTTTCGTCACAGGGTTATTTGGTAACCGTGATAGCGTTACGGAGATGTTTAACAAACTCAAGTGGCAGACTCTGCAAGAGAGGCGCTCTGCATCGCGGTGTAGCTTGCTCGCCAGGTTTCGAGAGGGTGCGTTTCTGGATGAGGTATCGAATATATTGCTTCCCCCTACTTATACCTCCCGAGGAGATCACGAATGTAAAATTAGAGAGATTAGAGCGCGCACGGAGGCTTTCAGACAGTCGTTCTTCCCGCGAACCATACGCGGCTGGAACAGGAAAGGGAGGTAATGCAGTGGCACGTAAAGTGCCCTCCGCCACACACCGCTGGGTGGCTTGCGGAGTATAAATGTAGATGTAGAAACGAAACCGAGACCTTAGGATCGGTAGCAACAGAACCACAGCAAGAAATAATAACTTTAAAAATATTTCAGCTGTGATATGTGTAGTGCGCAAATGAAGTCATGTCCGGACAGGAAGAGGCTATTTGAATAGTTGCAGTGTTCCGCAATTGGGATAATTTGATTAATGCGCTTGTGGCTGGTCTGTGGGGCGTCCGCCAGTACCGCGGTGCTCGCGTCCTGCACCCAGCGTTCATTTCCTCAACTCGAACATCGCAGTGCATTACTGCGGATGGTGGTGTGTCCTGGCCTCTGAACTGAGGTATCCGGCCAGTTACGAGGGACCAGCTGTTTAACGTGGAATCCGAACCGCGGTGCAACCTGGCACATACAAATCATTGCGACTGGTGAAAGCAAGGATACACTCCTAAAATAAATTCGACGCACGCAGGACTGGGTCCCGAAGATTTGGATTTGCAGTGTGATCCTTACGCGTTTATTTTTTATCCTCCATTACCCCCTTGCGTGCTATCTTTTCACTCGTCGTACCGCCTTCCTAGGAGATGTTTATCCCGTATTATACGCACAAATTTAATGAATCAGTGACCGTCGAGGTTTCTACCACACGTTTAGTGAGGAATCGAAACTGGTCCCCTCCGAAGAGTGAACTGAAAATTCTCTTCATGTCATGAGGCTGGTGTAGTTAAAATCCTTCTCGCAGTAAATTAAAGTTTCTATGACTGGGTTCCTCCGGCACACAGGGTGTGGCCGGCCGGTGTGGCCGAGCGGTTCTAGGCGCTTCAATCTGGAGCCGCGTGACCGCTACGGTCGCAGGTTCGAAACCTGCCTCGGGCATGGATGTGTGTGGTTTCCTTAGGTTAGTTACGTTTAAGTAGTTCTAAGTTCTAGGGGACTGATGATCATAGATGTTAAGTCCCATAGTGCTCAGAGCCATTTGAACCACACAGGGTGTAACGAAAACTTATGACCAAATTTTCTGGAAGCATTCCTACACGAAGAGGATTAAAATGTGATATACGGACATGGACCAGACAATGCTTTATTTCCAAGTTACAGCTCATTTTCTACTTCTTTTCGTAATCACATTAACCGTGAGGAATAACGTTCCAGCATTACACTAAACGTTTTTTGCATGAGATGTTCAGAATATCCTCTTGGTTACGTCTGGTTAGAACATGTAGTAAGTTGTAATTCTTAGTTTCGCCGAAACTGCGAAACTGTTTGCTGTTCCAATTGAACGAACGTAATGTCGACATGTGACTCATTTCATCGCTTGTGTCGACATGCGATTAACTTCATTGCTCTACGAGCATCAAGTACGTATCATCAACTGTTCAGTGATCATCACGGTTATAGTATCCGGTACACTGCAATGGACGCGAAATTGGCAGCTGCCGATTTTCTGTACTGACTAGTAGATTGTAATGGCCGTGGCGCTCGACGTTCGTATCGGGACGTATTCCCAGAACGGCAGTGCTACGACAGAGGACTTCTGAAGCGACTGATCGGCGTCGTACACAGCACGCCCCTGACTGGAGGGAGGCCAAGAAAGACGAGGGCTCGTCAGTTGGAGAAAGAACTTCTTCGCCTGGTTGACGACAACTCTAGTGTCAGAGCAAGAGAATTAGCTTCAACAGATATCGTTGACCAAATGACTGTCTAGAGAGCCGGATATAACCGGTTTGATGAAGTCACTTCCAGTGTCAGGCTATACAACTGAGCGAGTTATGCTCGAGGTCATCCATGGGAACCCACGCTCTACCTGCACACTTCTATGTTGTGTATTCAAGGTCATCCCCACCCCCTCCCCGCCAAGCCTGTCCACACACTTCCAGTACAGCCGGCACAAGCACAGAACAAGTTATAACAGGTCTGATGACGCACTTCCGGCGTTGGGGTGCACTTGACCTTGAGAGGGGGTATCAGCTTACACATGAGGCAACTGGGCATACTAGGTAGCCTTGACCATGAGTATCATCTTAGACATCCTGTTCATGCACCATCCCTTGCGCCCCCTCCCCCCACCCCCTCCTGGACCAATGGGATTAATGCTTCCCTCCTCCTCCTCCTACTCATCCTTTATAACTAGAGAAAATGTGTGGGCTGCATCGTTCGACTTCCGTGGATCAATTGAGAGGACCAGCAGATTTGTTTGGGGTCTGCGTATGGAACTGGTTATAAATATAATAATTAAATTTATTATAATTAGGTAAGTTTAATTTATTATAATTACATAAGTTTCGTCATTTGAGGTCTATGGAAAGGCACAGGTTGTGCGTGTTTGTTAATTTGTTAATAAGAAATTTAATATTATCACAAATATGCAATTTTTGCCATTTGAGGGTCCAGCAGAGACCAACGACCACCCCCAGGCAAACATGTAACAACTCTCTTTTTCCATATTTTGCCACATTTTTCTTATTTTTGTGTTTTCCATATTTTGCACAATGTAAACATTTTGCCATTTTCCCATAGTTTATATGTAAATGTACAAGAATATATTCTCCTATTGCACCACATCATTTAATGTTCAGATGGCTCCAAGTACTATGGGACTTAACATCTCCTAGACTTAGAACTACTTAAACCTAACTAACCTAAAGACATCACACACATCCATGCCCGAGGCAGGTTTCTAACCTGCAACCGTAGCAGCAGCGCGGTTTCGGACTGAACCGCCTAGAGCCGTTCGGCCACAGTGGCCGGCACATCATTTAATGACAAATACGCTGTTTCAGAGACTTTAAATGTTAAACAAATACAACAGTGCGACTTATAAACAACATGTAGAATATTTAAAGGCAAGTATACTCTTGTAGAGACTTTAAATGTTATACAAATACCACTGCACAATAGATAAACAAAATAAACTAGCTACGCCATCCCTACATTACTAGTGTGTGTGACGTCATAGTATGTGCTTTCTCCTATTGGTGAAAACCATGAGTTCACGGCAAAATCTCGGTAAGTTGATGACCTCATAGTAAAAATTCTGAGGTTTACCTATTTCTAAGGCATGCGTGAACACGGTATGTACACGATGATCCAAAACATTATGACCACCTGCTTAATAGCTTGGCACCTTTGGAACGAAATACATCACTGATTCAGCGTATCACGGATCCGACAGTTTGTTGGTACTATTGTGGAGGTATGTGGAATTGGATGTCTTCTCATAGATCATGTAATTCGCCTAAATAACAGTCGGATGATTTGCGTACGCGGTGATGGCGCCCGACAGCGAACCAGATCGATAGAATCTACATCAGGTCAAAGTGAATTCACTGTAACGCTCCTCAAACCAGTGTAGCACGGTTCTAGCTCCGCTACACGTACAATTGCACTGCTGAAAGATGCATCGCCGTCGGGGAAGACATCAAGCATAAAGGGATGCAGGCAGTTCGCAGCTGTCAGCTTGCCTTCGATTACTTCCGCAGGTCCCATGCAAGTGCAGGAGAATGTCTCCCATAGCATAACACCGCTCCCACCGTGTCGCGCTGCACGTTTCGAGCCGCCGCTCACTTCGATGACGGCGTTTGTGGAGACTATTATCGACCTAATGTAGCAAAAATGTGATTCACACAAAGAACCGACACGTTTCCATTAATCGACGATCGAATCCCGATTGTCCTGTGCCCGCTGCAATAGTAATTGACGATGTCGTTGAATGAACATGGGAACACGTAGGGGTTGTCTGCTGCGAAACTCCATGTTCAACATCATACGATGAACGGTGTGCTCCGAAACACTTGGGCGTGCACCGGAATTGTGTTCTTTCGGCAAAGATGCCGCATATCACCATCTATCCTACTTTTACAGAGCGCCCAAGCCTCCGAACCTCACGTTCTGTGAAGAGTCGTGGATATCGAACCATTTAGCGCCTAGTGGTAGTTTCACTGTCCTACCTCTTTCCGTAGATGCTCACGACAGTAGCAAGTGAACATTCGAACAGCTTCGTCGTTTCCGAGATACTCGTCCCCAGGCTGTGCGTAATAATAATCTGCCCTCTGTCGAGATAGTTTATCTTAGTGGATTTCCCCAGTTGCAGAGCATACTTTGGGGCCGGGTCTGCTCCGCTTACGTACTTTTGGGTGCCGACAATGGCACGAGGCGGAGTCCAACGTCGGGGTGGGCAGTGGTCATAATGTGAGTGCCGGTTTTCTCAGCGAATTTCGTACGTGAAGTCTTCACGGGTTGTCAACTGAGTAGCGTCGTCGTCTCGTAGCAACGTTTCGATGGAATGCGTCTCCATCATCTTCAGGCGACGATATCCCGACACTTCGCATGAAGATGATGGAGACGCATACCATCGAAACTTTGCTACGAGACGACGACGCTAGTCGGCTGACAACCCGTGAAGACTTCATATATCAGTGGTCATAATGTATTGACTTATCAGTATATAACAAATACTACGCTGCTACAATACACACCTAAATTACGCGGAACTTTCCGAATAAATGCGACACCTGTAGCGCAGGCACTACGTTTTGCAGCGGCCAGCACCGTTGGCGCGACCGAACGAACCCGAGCAGGCAGCGGTCAAGAAATACATTTTATTCAAACAAACAATGTATGCGTAATCCTCTGAGTGCCAGGTGCGGCCATCCTAAGTGCTGGTAAAGAAGACATTGGTACGAAACTCAATGAGGGTCATCCTAGAAACGTGAATATCAAGAAACAGGTTGTGACGCGCTGGCGGAAATAGGTGGTCGACTTTGCAGATAAGAGCCATTCTCTGCCCCCCCGTTGCAAATATCAATTAAATTCTCTAACAGTCCTATAAGTAAGATGTTATTTTATTTTATTTTGACGACAACCAGTTTCGGCATTCTACTATGCCAACTTCAGGACTTGTCCTCGAATGAAGCACTTGTGAAACGGTTTGAATTCACGAAATCCAGGGATATATGGCACTGTGTGGCATTACCGTTTATTTTGAGAGATGCACATGGGCCCTGAAGATGGCATAGTGGAGTGCCAAAACTGGTTGTCGTCAAAACAAAATAAAATAACATCTTAGTTACACGGCTGTTGGAGAATTTCATTGTTATTGACAATTACTTAAACAGCTGATGTCCCGATGGACCAACAGAGAATAAGAAACAAGGTCCTCCAATTACCCTGCTTTTAATACCAGAGAAACTGTGGGCGATATCTCTCTTTATCAGCCAGAGCTCCCAGGGTAAGAAGACAATTAATCTGCCACAACACATCGTGGTCTCCATCTGGTACCATAGGGTGGTTCGCGGAGTACGTTTGTTCTGAGACACTTAGGGAGAGACCTCATGACCACGTTACCAACTTATATGCATTATATACAGGTATATTGGTTCAAATGGCTCTGAGCACTATGGGACTTAACATCTATGGTCATCAGTCCCCTAGAACTTAGAACTACTTAAACCTAACTAACATAAGGACAGCACACAACACCCAGCCATCACGAGGCAGAGAAAATCCCTGACCCCGCCGGGAATCGAACCCGGGAACCCGGGCGCGGGAAGCGAGAACGCTACCGCACGACCACGAGATGCGGGCACAGGTATATTAACAGAGACATTACAAAACACGGAAAATCTGCAACATGTGTGCAGAAATAGCGAGCATCTGTCTGTTTGGCATATCAGTCGAGTAGTTGTTCCGACATATGCACATGTAAACCTTGGGCTGGCTCCCTAACTCTGTAGTAAAGTCTCGACCTGTTTTTGCCTTCCACCAGGAACCACACGGTGGTTTGTGGAGTGCGTGCGTTCTAAAATTTAGGGACGAACGTCATGATTATGTGACCAACGTATAGGCGTACGGTGACCTACAGTTCGGACCAGCAATGAAAAAAGGCGAAGAAATCTGCGACATGCGCGGAGAATTGGCGACCGCTTCAGTCTTACAGTTGTGCGGACACCCTGGACTGACTTTCCGTCTCCCCAATAAAATAGGCTGGAGCCAGAACACAGTTCTCGCAGAACTCTGCTGCATAATTGTTTAGGGAACATACGTTTAAGGTAGCTTCTGTAATAATTATACACCGCATCTATTAATCCAACGAGTAAATATAATAACCTCATGTTTTTACGTAAAAGAGCACGAACGCCAAATCATTTCCCGAAGTGTGGTATGAAAGTGGTAAATAATTATAGATGAGACAAGCACCACGGGTAATCGTGAGTTTTTATCCAGTGCGCTAACCACTGTGCCGCTACGCTCCGTTTCTTCATTCAGACTCATTAGTCTCCCATTAACTGATGGGACACTAATGTGGTTTTGTTTTGTGAAGAGTATGCAACAGATGGTAAAATATATAATGTAATCTTCAGCCCCCCTGGGACAGTCTCTCTCATTCACTCTCATACTTTTACACAGAGCACCAAAAAATGTAACCCTCAAGACAGTTTGTGAATAAATTACACAGACTACAACCACACAACATCTAAAATAGTGAAACGGGGAACTTTGCCTGGTTTATGAATTAGAAAATAAAAAAAATGAAGCAAACGCTTTGGAAACACGTTACAGTCTTCTGCCTAAGACATCACAAAGAAGCTTAAATAGAGGGCAGGTCAGCTGCAGTTTAGTCTCTCCCCTCATGTATTGATATAAAACGCATTCTGTTAAAATGTGGTGTTCAGATGCCTGTACATGACAAGAACTGCATACCGGCGGAGGAATCCCTGTGTCAGAGGACAGTGCCCCAGTCGGAGACGCGTTTAAGGTGCCTACAGTATCACATGCTTCGAATATCGATGTTATGAGGTACAAATGCCCACTGCACAAGCTGGAATCATTCTGACATTGTCTTCATCCCCTTTTCTTCATCAGCGTATAAACCGGACTAAGATAAAAGAAAATGGAAGTACTGCATGTTACATCATTTGTCATGTTATAAGTATTCCTGGAGAATTTATAAAATTTGTATCTCCCCTTCTGTGCGATGCTCTGTAACTGAATAACCTGGAATCAAAGGTTTGGAGGATAGGCGCAATAGGCAGTTACTATTTGTTATCTGTGGAATGTTAAGCGCGGATGTGCGTCTGCAAACGCTGCCACGGGATGGACATTTTTAACATCGCAATAGAGAATGCGGTAGTGCACGTTTCAGCATAATCGAGTCTGGTTCTAATTTATCGGCAGGAGCCAAACTCCTAAAGAGTACTGTTCTCAACATATTCAGTACTATCCCGCGCTGCAATAGCGGCCGGCATGGAACGCTACTGCGGTACTTTGAAAGTAACACTTTTCAAACCACCATTCGCAATATTTTCCCGTGACCTGTTAGAAATTGGTTCGTTTCAGCAGTTGCTAGAGAGCGCCAGATAACACGCGTCACTGCGCCTGCGCAGCTACGATGACGCAGGAAGCCCGCTCGTTCGTACGTGTAAAACATTAAAAGATCTTGCATTACGTCATAAAAGAAACAAGACATCAAAGGATACTTCAAGACCATCGGAATTTCGTGAACCATACTAAAATGCATAATTCGGCTTAAAGTGCACAATCGTATGTCCAGACTCGGATGTAAATTTTCTTGAGTACCAGTACTGTATTATCTGATGTTTGGTTCTTTATTATGGCATGATGCCACACGAGCTAGAAGATGGAAAACGTGCACTCGAAATGCAGCGAACAGTTGAAATTAGCCAACAGTGTGAAATTAAACACTTCGTTTCAAATAAATTGACTGCCTCAGCGCAAAAGATTAATAAAAGCCAAATCTCTTTAGCAAAGCGATCGTGGACTGTGCGGCTGATCCCGGCGGAGGTTCGAGTCCTCCCTCGGGCATGGGTGTGTGTGTTTGTCCTTAGGATAATTTAGGTTAAGTAGTGTGTAAGCTTAGGGACTGATGACCTCAGCAGTTAAGTCCCATAAGATTTCACACACATTTAAACATTTTTTTTTTTAGCAAAGCGATAAAACTAACTTCATTGTTCTACAAGGCGATTAATGCTTGCTGTCAGAAAGGTGGAAATAAAACCTGAAACTAACAACACATTTTAGCCTTCCGTAATAATGCGAACGTATTTTAATTCATGTGGTAGCTCCCGGCCACAGAAATCCGTTTTGTTTTCATTTAATGTGAGAGCAATAAACGAAGAGGAAACAGCAAAATCACTAAACGTAAACACAGGTCACGTGGACACTACCCACCTCCCCACTACAACTCAGACTGCTCTGTGCATCAGCCCCGGATCTACGATATTTCCGAACCGGAGGAATTTAGATAGTGGCGCCCAGCCACACATTTGTAGCCAGAAGCGGGAGAAGGTAGTACTCATACGCGACTCAACTGCGCATGCGCAAGAGCCCGCCCGCAACTGCTCGAATGAATCTAATGTGAACAGCTGTCACGTCACGCTCATCGGAGTCAATTTGTTGTTAGGTAGCACTGCATATTCTTCCTAATGCCTTTGACACACTTTGGTTGGCAGACGCTTGTATGAGCACTGTGTTTTGTTGTTGTATATGGCGCATTTCCTTTGCGACTAAAGTTTTATTTTCGTTTTTTTTCTCTCGTTCATGTTTTGTTGCTGCAGTATTATTCTGCAGAAGCGAGATACAGTAATATCCTTCGTTAGAGTATTGGTTCTTACCAGTCAAAATCACAAAAATTTAACTGGTAAATAAAACTATGAAAAATTTTCGGGATTCTAAAAAATTCCCGGGTTTTTCTCGGTTTTCTCCCGGACGAAAAAATTCCCGGGTTTTTCCCGGATCTCCCGGATCGTATACACCCTGAAAGTGTTTAGGCTAGCCCCTACTCCCCCCCCTCCCCCCCACATTAACCGTTCATACAATTTGAGAGGAGCAAGCTATGTGCTATCCGGAGTCACCCTTCTATTCTCTCTCGCATCGTTTCAGTAATTTAAATGCAACTATATGCTGAACAGAGACTCACTGGAGTGTAAAATTTTGCGCTTCTCAAATGAAAAGTACCCAATGAGTTCGAGTAAAGAAACTGCGCGGAGTGGCGCAGTGGTTACCACACTGGACTCTCATTCGGGGAGGACGACAAGTCAAATCCGCGTCCGCTCATCCAGACTAAATACTCCGTTGTTTCCCTAAATCGCTTAAGGGAAATATCGGGACTGGTTCTTAGAAATGGCACAGCCGATTTGCTTCAGCATCCTTAAAACATTCCGAGCTTGCGATCCGTCTCTATTCACCTCGATGTCGAGCGGATTGTAAACCCCAATATTCCTTCCTGCCGAATGAAGAAAGCCTTTTGCGACCAGTCAGGACTCCCCAGTCCAAAAATCCACACGACATGTACATTTTAAATTCGATTTGGGTGTTAACTGTCACAGATGAATTAGTGAGTAAGTCGAGTTCTATAAATCTGACTTATGTGCTCTGCAAACAAACTGAAGACGCGGAGGCACATGGGTATCACTGTTTATTAACTATGTAAAAAGCCTGACATTATCGGGAAAGACGGCAGCGCTCTTAACGTAATTT
This sequence comes from Schistocerca nitens, assembly GCF_023898315.1. Classification (NCBI taxonomy): domain Eukaryota; kingdom Metazoa; phylum Arthropoda; class Insecta; order Orthoptera; family Acrididae; genus Schistocerca; species Schistocerca nitens. The sequence continues at coordinate 804,715,151 of NC_064616.1, read as the reverse complement.
ATTAAAATCAAAAAAGGTTTTATACCAAAAACTTTTATTGGCAAGACAATTAAAACATGCTGACTAGTTTCGGTTGCGTATAACAACCATCTTCACAACGTTCAAATCGTAAATGCAGGTGCATATCCATGGAAAAACATACATTCGTATTAAAAAACAAGTGCGGTGTCGTCGAGGTTGGAGAGCGGAGCAAGAAGTATCGACCACCACAGAGGTACTGCATAGTAACGCGGTAGCAAGAGGCGCCAATGGAATGCTAGAAAGAAGCCGTGCCTCCCGTCATTCTGAGACGCCACCGCCGCGGCTCTGCCGTGGTTGGTCGGTTGATTTGGGGGAGGGGACCACACAGCCATCTCATCGGTCCCATCGGGTTAGGCAAGGATGGGGAAGGAAGTCGGCTGTGCTCTTTCAAAGGAACCATCCCGACATTTACGTGGAGCGGTTTAGAGAATTTAAATCAGGATGCGCGGACGCGGGTTTGAACCATCGTCCTCCCGAATGCGAGTCCAGTGTGCTAACCACTGCGCCACCTTGCTCGGTCTCCGCCATGAAACATCGTCGCCAGTGTCGAGCAGGACAGTTCTGGTCGAGGTAGGATCCTGCCCAATTCCAGAAAGTTTCTGTCAGAGTAACGTCGTTGTGCCGCCTACCCGCCGTGACGCAGCCCGTGTCAGCCGTCGGGGAGTGAAGAGACTTCCATCACCCGTGAACTGTGCCTACACGCCAATGCTATCAGAACTGTGTCAACAAGTGTCTACGGACTTGTGTTTTCAGACACTGAAACCTTTTCAACCAAATTTGGTACACATATTAGGTATGGTCTGGAGAGAAATACTGTGGGTGTAAGAACCCCCAGTAAGTTATTGAGGTAGGAGTGGAAATGTGGAGAGAGAAGAGTGGAAGGATGAGACGGACCGACAGGGAGGGTGAAAGAAGAGATGGCGACTGATAGGGAGAGGAGGAGATAGAAAGACTGAGTGGGGAGAAGGAACAGATGAACAGAGAGAGTGGAAGGGGGACATGGACAGAGAAAAGGAAGAGGAGGAGACGAGTAGAAAGAGGATAGAGGAGGAGATGGACAGAGAGAAGGGAGGACAAGCTGAGTACTGAGAGAGGGACAGAGGAGGTGGGTAGTAGAGGGGAGGAGGAGATGGACAGACAGGGGGAAAGAGGAGATAGGAAGAGTGAGTGAGGAGAAGGAGCAGATGAATAGAAAGAGTGGGAGGAGGAAATGCACAGAGAAAAAGAAGAGGAGGAGGTGGGCAGGGAGAGGATAGAGGAGGAGATGGACTGAGAAAGGATGAGAAGGAGATGGACAGAGAGAAGGGAGGAGAAGCTGAGCAGTGAGAGAGGGACAGAGGAGATGATGGACAGAGGAAGGGGGAGGAGAAGATGGACAGAGGGAGGGGGAGATGGAGTTGAATAGTGTGAGAGGTAGGAGGAGATGGATGGAGAGAGGGGAAAGGAGGAGATGTAGAAGATTGCACAAATTACATACATACGTGGGCATTTTTTATAAAACTGTTTACCTGTGGGGCAACGCTGTGGGGTAGAGCTAGTCATTATAATTATGTCATAAAATAGAAGGAGTGATCAAAAAGTTTCTATCTGTGTGCATTGCCGCATAGTATATGCAACTCAGCGCAACTCTGATTCAGGTCTATAAACATTGACATGATTACCCCTTATATGTATAGTACTTGCTATTGAGTATATGGCGTTGCCAGGTATGTATTTATTCCATCTCCTTCTTCCTCCCTCTCTGTCCATCTCCTTCACACTCTCTGTCCCTCCACCTCTTCCATGCCTCCCTCTCTGTCCATCTCCTCTACACCCTCTGTCTGTGCACCTCCTCTACATCCCACTCTCTGTCCATCTCCTTCCCCCTTTCTGTCCATCTCTTCTACACCCTCTGTCTGTCCACCTACTCTATAACCCACTGCCTGTCCACCTCCTCCACACCCTCTGTCCATCCACCTCCTCTACAATCCACTCTCTGTCTATCTCCTCCACACCCTCTGTCTGTCCACCTCTACAACCCACTCTCTGTCCATTTCCTCCTTCCCCCCTTGTGTCCATCTTCTCTACACCCTCTGTCTGTCCACCTCCTCTACAACCCACTCTATGTCCATTCCTCCATTTCTTCCATCTCCTCTACACCCTCTGGCTCTCCACTTCTTCCATGCCCACTCTCTGTCCGCTCTCTCTGTCTATCTGCTCCTCCTTGATCTCTCTGTCACCACCTCTTACCCCCTATCTGTGTCCAACCAACTCTTGCTTCCCCTTCTCTGTCTGTCTATCTCCTCGCCTCTTTTCTCTCTCCACGTTATCACTCTCACACAAAAGCAGGCTGGCTGCTCTTAAATATATTTCTCATATATTTAACTTACTTCACATGCGTTTGTACACATATTTCGCCTGTATCTCTAGCGAATTTCGCCATTTTGCAGTTCCATTTTCCTGCAGCTCAATGTTTATGATGTCATGCCCCCTGAATTATGTGCTGTACAAAGATAATTTTGCAGGTATATGCAGTGGTGTACATGTTGCTACTTTTTTCCTTTCATCGTTTTGCGGGGGTTTTCAACGAGAAAATGTTTCGCAATGGTTTGAAATTATGTGTAAAGTTTGTTGCAAGTCATTAACTGCTCTCACTCTCAAATACTGGATGACTGAAGTAGGGAAATTCGCGCGTCATGGGATACACGGTTTTTTCACTCCCACCACTTTGATAGGTACACGGTACTTACCCCCACAGCGATTCTTTCCAGACAGTAAATGTTATACATACCAAGATTGACTGAAATCGGTCCAGTGCTTTAGGAACATACATTCATACATGCACACACATACACACACACACATATATATATGTACAAAGTGACACACATGCTTGGAATGACATGGGGTTTTATTAGAACCAAAAAAATACAAAAGTTTACAAAATGTTCGACAGATGGCGCTTTTTCTGATCAGAATAGCAATAATTAGCACAACAAAGTAAGACAAAGCAAAGATGATGTTCTTTACAGGAAATGCTCAATATGTCCACCATCATTCCTCAACAATAGCTGTAGTCGAGGAATAATGTTGTGAACAGCACTGTAAAGCATGTCCGGAGTTATGGTGAGGCATTGGCGTCGGATGTTGTCTATCAGCATCCCTAGAAATGTCGGTCGATCACGATACACTTGCGACTTCAGGTAACCCCCAAGCTAATTATCGCACGGACTGAGGTCTGGGGACCTGGGAGGCCAAGTATGACGAAAGTGGCGGCTGAGCACACGATCATCACAAAACGACGCGCGCAAGAAATCTTTCACGCGTCTTTGTCTTTTTTTTGTGGTTCTAATAAAACCCCATGTCATTCCAAGAATGTGTGTCAATTTTTACCTCTCTATCTACATTATTCCGTGGTTTATTAAGTTTTCAAATTTATACTGACTTTTTGATCACCCGGTATATACAGGGTGAGTCACCTAACAATAGCAGCAAGCGCTACATGCGGACACTGCGGCATCTAGACCAAACCACAACAGTGCACTACAGCCACACTCGTAAACACGGTCGTCATCGTAAACATGTCCCTGCAGGTGCTGCTCGCCGACCGTAGCCCGTGTTTGTTACAACACGCAACTGAACGTCGGAGGTTTAAAGCGTCAACTTTAGGTTACAATATCTCCGGATGTAAATAACATTTTACAATGCAACAAATGGCACTGATTACGTATTTGTTTATATGTTCAGATGTGCTAACAAAACTAACGGAGTTCCATTTAAAAAAAACGTAGGTTTATGTTAAAAAACATACTTCTGTGCATTTTTTTATGGTTTGTATTAACCAATTACACTAGCTCCTCTCCTCACGTTCGGTCTGTGGAATCGATTCGTCAGTATTTGATGTGGTTTACGAAATATATCCAGCGGTAATGTTAGGTGACTCACCCTATATATATATATATATATATACACTCCTGGAAATGGAAAAAAGAACACATTGACACCGGTGTGTCAGACCCACCATACTTGCTCCAGACACTGCGAGAGGGCTGTACAAGCAATGATCACACGCACGGCACAGCGGACACACCAGGAACCGCGGTGTTGGCCGTCGAATGGCGCTAGCTGCGCAGCATTTGTGCACCGCCGCCGTCAGTGTCAGCCAGTTTGCCGTGGCATACGGAGCTCCATCGCAGTCTTTAACACTGGTAGCATGCCGCGACAGCGTGGACGTGAACCGTATGTGCAGTTGACGGACTTTGAGCGAGGGCGTATAGTAGGCATGCGGGAGGCCGGGTGGACGTACCGCCGAATTGCTCAACACGTGGGGCGTGAGGTCTCCACAGTACATCGATGTTGTCGCCAGTGGTCGGCGGAAGGTGCACGTGCCCGTCGACCTGGGACCGGACCGCAGCGACGCACGGATGCACGCCAAGACCGTAGGATCCTACGCAGTGCCGTAGGGGACCGCACCGCCACTTCCCAGCAAATTAGGGACACTGTTGCTCCTGGGGTATCGGCGAGGACCATTCGCAACCGTCTCCATGAAGCTGGGCTACGGTCCCGCACACCGTTAGGCCGTCTTCCGCTCACGCCCCAACATCGTGCAGCCCGCCTCCAGTGGTGTCGCGACAGGCGTGAATGGAGGGACGAATGGAGACGTGTCGTCTTCAGCGATGAGAGTCGCTTCTGCCTTGGTGCCAATGATGGTCGTATGCGTGTTTGGCGCCGTGCAGGTGAGCGCCACAATCAGGACTGCATACGACCGAGGCACACAGGGCCAACACCCGGCATCATGGTGTGGGGAGCGATCTCCTACACTGGCCGTACACCACTGGTGATCGTCGAGGGGACACTGAATAGTGCACGGTACATCCAAACCGTCATCGAACCCATCGTTCTACCATTCCTAGACCGGCAAGGGAACTTGCTGTTCCAACAGGACAATGCACGTCCGCATGTATCCCGTGCCACCCAACGTGCTCTAGAAGGTGTAAGTCAACTACCCTGGTCAGCAAGATCTCCGGATCTATCCCCCATTGAGCATGTTTGGGACTGGATGAAGCGTCGTCTCACGCGGTCTGCACGTCCAGCACGAACGCTGGTCCAACTGAGGCGCCAGGTGGAAATGGCATGGCAAGCCGTTCCACAGGACTACATCCAGCATCTCTACGATCGTCTCCATGGGAGAATAGCAGCCTGCATTGCCGACCACTGGCGACAACATCGATGTACTGTGGAGACCTCACGCCCCACGTGTTGAGCAATTCGGCGGTACGTCCACCCGGCCTCCCGCATGCCCACTATACGCCCTCGCTCAAAGTCCGTCAACTGCACATACGGTTCACGTCCACGCTGTCGCGGCATGCTACTACCAGTGTTAAAGACTGCGATGGAGCTCCGTATGCCACGACAAACTGGCTGACACTGACGGCGGCGGTGCACAAATGCTGCGCAGCTAGCGCCATTCGACGGCCAACACCGCGGTTCCTGGTGTGTCCGCTGTGCGTTGCGTGTGATCATTGCTTGTACAGCCCTCTCGCAGTGTCCGGAGCAAGTATGGTGGGTCTGACACACCGGTGTCAATGTGTTCTTTTTTCCATTTCCATACCGGGTGATCAAAAAGTCAGTATATATAATTTTTAAAAAATGTATATGGATATATGGATTCAAAATCGAAAGCAATGTAATGAAGTATTGGGAACGGTGATTTTATTCATAAAATATATTTATTAATGAAGGTTATGTTAATTATTTCCAACAAATCGGTCCGTTTTCCTCTGCAGCTACAAATGATTCTGACACAAAGCATAGATCCATTAGGAAGTTGCTGATCTAATCATTTAGTTTCAGCCAGGCTAGTAGTTTTACGATCTCGTAGTTAGCGACTGAAAATTTTTCTCATGCTCCCGCTTCGTGCATTATTTCTCCGTCTCGTAATACGGAGTTATCAGGTGAACTACATCACGTTGTTAAAAATCAGAAATAAAATTGATTGCGTAATTTTTTAGATATTTCTTAAATTAAAAATTTCTGTTTTTAGTTTTCGGACTCACATAACAAAGACATTTAGTATAGTATTACTTTATACATATTTGTATCTGTATTACTGTTCGGCTGCAGCCGTACCTAAATGCCGCAAGTGAACGTGTTGCTGGCGTTCAAAAATTGGCACTCCACGTATAAGTTAAAGAGCGGCCATCCCTGGCATCGGTTTTCGGTACTGCGTACGGGCAGCGTTAAGAATTCAATAAATACAGAGGCTGGTCAGCGACTGTATAGCCCGGAGGCACAGCACACTGCCTGTTACTCAATCACCAGCAACTCGTTCCCCTCAAGCGGGCCTACTCTTCTTTTTAAGTCTGTCCTTTTCTGGTTTTCGGTTCACACGGGTCTGCTTCCTCCCTACGGGAAAGTACAGACAGGTTCACGTTTGCAGCGAATGGGCCCGCCACGGCTATAATTAATGTACTTTCACGTCGCTACCACACAGCTACTACATTAGGATCGTCGTCGCATCTCGCAGCAGACTCACCGCGCAGACTGTCTTATTTGTCAGACGGAGAAGTAAGAACACTAGTGCGAATATCGCCACCGCGGCAACTTAATACAGTGCAAAGCGTACAGTTGTATTTCACCACGTGCAATTTATTATCAGATGTTAGTGGGAAAAAGCGTGCTGTGGCGCGTAGGTGTTGATGTAAGAAATGAGAACGGTCTGGTGCGGAATATATGTTAAAGCTCATTCTCGGTGCATAATGTAAGCCTCGTAGGACAATTTGTCAGGCAGGATTGTCGGGTGAACGTGTGTGGAAGCGGAGGCTGCGGTGCCGGGCGGCAGCGGTGGTCCAGTTGCAGGAGGCACAGAGCAGCTAATGCAGGTGTTCAGCGGTGCCTCAGGTAAAAAGCTGGGACGGTGGGGACACGGGTGGAGGGGGAACGTCTGGCGGGGAGGGTGCCCGCGGCTAGCGCAACCAGCCAAATTAGTACACACGGCCTCGCTTTATCGCCGAGCCAGCTACTTTTACTTCCGTGGAAGACGAGTTTCGTTTCACCTGTGCGCGACGCTGGAGCTCGAGTAGAACAACCCTTCCGATACTCAGTACCCTCAAATCAGCAATATATTGTTCATTACGTAAAATGTTATCTCGACTGCGAAAAGTATTTACACTCGAAAAGTTGAGTCGACTGTCAACATAATTTACAAATAATTATCTTATGTACGCCCGATAGACACAATTTTGTCTTTATTGTTGTTTACAGCCACGCCTGTCACACTGAGGTTATCCTAACGATAGATTTTTCTCAGTTTCAGGAAGAGTTTAATAATTCGTAACTACTATTTGGCCCGAAAAAAAACTTAGCGCGTTTGTGAATCATATGCGAGACCAAAAACTAAATAACATAATTAAAGAAATCCTGACTTTTGCTTGAAGCGATTTAGGGAAAAATCTGTGTGAGCGGACGGGGATCAGTGTGCTAAAACTGCGCAACGGCCGAGCGAAGTGGCGCGGTGGTTGGTACACTGGACTCGCATTCGGGAGGACGACGGTTCGAACCCGCGTCCAGCCATCCTGATTTAGGTTTACCGTGATTTCCCTAAATCGCTTCAGGCAAATGCCGGGACGGTTCCTGTGAAAGGGCACGGCCGATATCCTTCCCCGTCCTTCCCTAATCCGAGCTTGTGCTCCGTCTCTAATAACCTCGTTGTCGACGGGACGTTAAACACTGATCTTCCGCTCCTCCACTGCGCAACGCCGCTCGGTAGCAAATTTTAGTTAATAGCTACGTGTGAGCCAGTTGTATATTATTCTGATCGCATAACGGAAATTTGTCACAATATGGAACGTGTCAATATGTTTACCGAGGCAACGCATTGCTCTAGTGCTTGCGCGGCTATAAATGTGTTGTTCGTATTATATTTAAGAAAAATTAAGTTAAATTATTCGTTTGCAAGTACTCTCCCCATTTCACATGCACAACAATGATATTTGATTGCTCTGCTGCTTTGCCGAAGTCAAGCAGTTCTCACGCAGAATATATTTTGCTTTTTCCACGTATTAATTTTTGGAAATCTATTCTGTTGGTTGAATACGGTACAGAATTCATTTACACCGTACGTTATAATCAGATCTTTTGCCAGGCTAGAGTTATGGTTCAAATGGCTCTTAGCACTATGGGACTTAACATCTATGGTCATCAGTCCCCTAGAACTTCGAACTACTTAAACCTAACTAACCTAAGGACATTACACAACACCCAGTCATCACGAGGTAGAGCTAGAGTTATGTCTGTGAACGTTAGTATTTTTTTTTCAAACTATAATCCATCGTAGTATTTTTCACAAAATAGCGACTGCGATGTGTTACAAAGTGATATGGTTATCAATTTTTTTTTCTTGAATGACCCATTTTTCCTGGGGGAAACAGTTTTAATAAAGGAACTGCCCTTTCGTGTTTATCTTCCTAGGACTTTATTTTTAGTTAAGGGTGAAATTGTTTTGTTTCGTGAAAAAGCTTTTGGTCCAGACAAGATGGGAAACTCATAAAACCAACATGACAGTCAGTTAATTAGACTGACGTGCAGTGTTAACGTTACGCGGTCGCTTAATAAAATCATTTGAAGCCCTCAATGAATGATGTACCCTCTCGAAATGATGTACACATAGTACGTGCAAATCAGTAAAAAAGCAATGTTATCCTAACGTATGCATTTTAGCAGCTGCATCTGGACCTGCAGTCTCGGTACGATCAGCAGGAATCGATGGCCGTCTACGAAGTAATATTGTTGATTTCCATGTTTTCCCCCTCTGCTAGCTGCTCATGACTGGAAACTTGTGGAAATATGTGTTCTTGTAATAACATGCCGCTATAGCAATAGCGACAGCAAACGAATTTTGATTAGCCACTATCCTTACTGCGCAATAAGATGAAAACATGTAGCTACATATCTCCCCCACAGGGTGCGAGTAAGCTACAACAGACATCTGTGCAGGCGTCTTCACAAAACAGCCGCAACATGATAAACCGATAATAGCGTCACCACATCATTAAAAATATATTGTCTGTCACAAGATGCTATAACGAGCGGTATGTTGCGTAGCTGCACAGCAGTGAAGATGTTCCAGTTTTTAGATGCATATATTTCAGTATAAGACATAAGGTACCGGAATGGGTACTACCCATGTGACGCACATCGATGGTGAGCAATCAAATCTCGGAATTCTGTCTGTCTGTAAAAAAATCGTAATTTCAGTAACCAGTAACTCCACAATCAAAGAGAGATTTGAAAGTGCATCGATTTCTCTAATCCATCAATAACTACGCTTCTACTATACAGTTACACATGTAGCATCTTTCTGAGTCATGTATATTATTTTTGCAAGAAGCTTGGTTCAAATGGCTCTGAGCACTATGGGACTTAACTTCTAGGGTCATCAGTCCCCTAGAACTTAGAACTACTTAAACCTAACTAACCTAAGGACATCACACACATCCATGCCCGAGGCAGGATTCGAACCTGCGACCGTAGCGGTCGCGCGGTAACAAACTGTAGCGCCTAGAACCGCTCGGTCACTCCGGCCGGCTTGTAAGAAGCCGTTATTGCTGCACCTGTAAAACTGAACAAAATGAAGGTACAAGGTTCTCAGTGCCTACCACCGACATTTGAAAACCTCGTCTTGTACTACATGCGTAATTTAATTTGACGCTGGGGGTGCTGAGAGGGTATGGAAGTGTTTCCTCCGTTCCCAGAACACACCGCGCAAAATACTGTTGTATTGAGCATATGGTATTAGAGAACACATCTGGCACGGTTTATTAGAGCTAGCCCTTTAACAACTACACTCCTGGAAATTGAAATAAGAACACCGTGAATTCATTGTCCCAGGAAGGGGAAACTTTATTGACACATTCCTGGGGTCAGATACATCACATGATCACACTGACAGAACCACAGGCACATAGACACAGGCAACAGAGCATGCACAATGTCGGCACTAGTACAGTGTATATCCACCTTTCGCAGCAATGCAGGCTGCTATTCTCCCATGGAGACGATCGTAGAGATGCTGGATGTAGTCCTGTGGAACGGCTTGCCATGCCATTTCCACCTGGCGCCTCAGTTGGACCAGCGTTCGTGCTGGATGTGCAGACCGCGTGAGACGACGCTTCATCCAGTCCCAAACATGCTCAATGGGGGACAGATCCGGAGATCTTGCTGGCCAGGGTAGTTGACTTACACCTTCTAGAGCACGTTGGGTGGCACGGGATACATGCGGACGTGCATTGTCCTGTTGGAACAGCAAGTTCCCTTGCCGGTCTAGGAATGGTAGAACGATGGGTTCGATGACGGTTTGGATGTACCGTGCACTATTCAGTGTCCCCTCGACGATCACCAGTGGTGTACGGCCAGTGTAGGAGATCGCTCCCCACACCATGATGCCGGGTGTTGGCCCTGTGTGCCTCGGTCGTATGCAGTCCTGATTGTGGCGCTCACCTGCACGGCGCCAAACACGCATACGACCATCATTGGCACCAAGGCAGAAGCGACTCTCATCGCTGAAGACGACACGTCTCCATTCGTCCCTCCATTCACGCCTGTCGCGACACCACTGGAGGCGGGCTGCACGATGTTGGGGCGTGAGCGGAAGACGGCCTAACGGTGTGCGGGACCGTAGCCCAGCTTCATGGAGACGGTTGCGAATGGTCCTCGCCGATACCCCAGGAGCAACAGTGTCCCTAATTTGCTGGGAAGTGGCGGTGCGGTCCCCTACGGCACTGCGTAGGATCCTACGGTCTTGGCGTGCATCCGTGCGTCGCTGCGGTCCGGTCCCAGGTCGACGGGCACGTGCACCTTCCGCCGACCACTGGCGACAACATCGATGTACTGTGGAGACCTCACGCCCCACGTGTTGAGCAATTAGGCGGTACGTCCACCCGGCCTCCCGCATGCCCACTATACGCCCTCGCTCAAAGTCCGTCCACTGCACATACGGTTCACGTCCACGCTGTCGCGGCATGCTACCAGTGTTAAAGACTGCGATGGAGCTCCGTATGCCACGGCAAACTGGCTGACACTGACGGCGGCGGCGCACAAATGCTGCGCAGCTAGCGCCATTCGACGGCCAACACCGCGGTTCCTGGTGTGTCCGCTGTGCCGTGCGTGTGATCATTGCTTGTACAGCCCTCTCGCAGTGTCCGGAGCAAGTATGGTGGGTCTGACACACCGGTGTCATTGTGTTCTTTTTTCCATTTCCAGGAGTGTATATGGCGTATTTCGTGTTTTCTACCTGTTATGCGCGAACTACTTATAATTGTGTATGTGCCTTTAAAAAATTCGAGATGTGGTGCAGTGTTAGCTTAAACAGGTAGTAACACACTCATCAACGCGAAGGCCAATTTAAGCGACTCACTGCTCGTGCATCAAAATAACATTAAGAAAAGTCAAGCACCGGCTATACGGATACGTAAAATCGTGTATATGCATTGAGGAGGATCGACAATTTGTAATTTGATTGACTGAAACGATCGTGTATGTCACACAACGCAGTCTAGTTAACGCGACCGACTAAAAAGTACATCCTGAACTCTGTCAGCCAGAGGGAAACACGAAGGAGAGCCACCAGATTTATTTTTCTTATCAAATTCGGTACTTTAATTAAAAAGCAAGCACTCTTACTTAGTAATAGCCTGGGGCTGGTACAGAGGTGGGGGCGCAAAGCTTTCTGTGCCTCATTCTTGGAAGTGGCTCCGGCTGAGTACGGGGCGGATTTCCTCGTCTACAGGCCGTGTTCTTAGCGTTGGGAGCATCTGAAAAGAACAGGCCTAGGGATGATGTAAGCTGTGGCGTTCTCGCGGGTCCATTGAAGCTGTTACTGGAAGAGGCTCTCCAATCGCGGTTTTCTACCAATGTCACACCACTTATTAATGACACTGACGAATCGAAAATCTTCCTATACATTCAGGATACGAACTCACGTTTTTAGGGCGGGTGGTTATCTGTCTCGGATAACTTATCTGAAATGGATATCCCTTCCGGAATAGCACCCTAGTAACGTAGAACGTGCGTCAGACACGTAAGCAACTAAGAATGGTCACCGGAAAGATAAAGAAGACGGAAGCAGATCAGTTAGTGAGGAAAAGATAATGTTTTACGCCATTTTCGGTTGCGATCAAACATACATGTATCAACGGTATACCCGTCGTAGAATATGATGAATTACGCCCTCGAAACTAGAGCAATTTCCCCCTAAAAGTTGGTTACACCTATGTCGAATACAATACAGCTTGGAGAAGAGTAATGAAAAGAAAGTAGATATTTTCTGCAGCTGTTCAGTCTGATCTGCCCTGTGCAAGTTGTTTCATTCCTGCATAACAGTTGCACTCTACAGCCTCATGGACTACAGTCAACGTTCGGTCTTCATCTACATAGCTTAACCCTCGACGGCCGGTGTGGCCGAGCGGTTCTAGGCGCTTCAGTCTGGAACCGCGCGACCGCTACGGTCGCAGGTTCGAATCCTGCCTCGGGTATGGATGTGTGTGATGTCCTTAGGTTAGTGAGGTTTAAGTAGTTCTAAGTTCTAGGGGACTGATGACCTCAGATGCTAAGTCCCATAGTGCTCAGAGCCATTTGAATCATTTGAGCTTAAAATTCACAACTCGCTTCATTGCATATTAATTACTCCTTGATTCCTCAGGATGTGTCCTGTCAACCTGTATCTTCCTTTCGTCAATTTGTGCTTTAAAGCTCTTTTCTATCCAAATAAATTCGATATTTACTTGACTTTGAGCTTCAGAATTCTTCTGTAGCATCACATTTCAAATGCTCCTATGCTCTTCTGTTTATCGAGCGCTTTCCACTTCCATATAAGTCTAGATTCCAGTTAAATAACTTCAGAATAGACTTCCTGACACTTACGTTTTTATTGAATGTTAACAAATTTCTCCTTATCAGAAATATTTTCTTGATATTCAGTCTGAACTGTATATTCTCTTTACTTCTGTCGCCGTCCGTTATTTTGTTCGCTGAATAGTACATCTCATCTACTGGTTTTAATGTCTCATTTCCTAATCTAATTCCTCAGCACCAACTGATTTAATTCGACTATATTCCATTGTCGTTATTTTACTTGTCGATATTCATTTTACAACCTCTTTTCAACACACTAGCCACTCGATCTCTATGAGAATTACGAATTCATCGGCAAATTTCAACATTTATATATTTCTTCTTCATGGACTTATATTTCTATTCTAAATTTCTTCTTGGTTCCCTTCACTGCCTGCTCAGTCGACAGTTTGAATATCGTGAGAATAGGTTACAAGCATGTCTCACACCTTCCTCAACAACTGCCATCCTTCCACTCCTATAACTACAGTTCGGTTTTTTTTTCTTAAAAAGTTGTAGATAACCATTCGCTCCCCGCCAATCAACACCGTCAAAAGATTTTTTTCTAAATCTGCAGATACTATACGCGCAGGATTGTTTTTCTTTAGTCTGTCCGTTAAGTCGTATTGTCAGTACTACCTCACATTTGTCCGGAACTCGAACTGAGCTCCCGTGGTCGAGTCCTCCGAGTCTTTGCCACCCTTATATAGACAATTCGTGTTGGCATTTTGCAACCACAACTTATTAAAGTGGTGGTTTAGTAAAATCTACACCTGTCAGGGTGGAACAGGTTTATCACGTGGTTGATTTTTACAAGGATAATTTCGCAAGTCGCTATGCTCTGGTGAGTTTTACAAAGTTAATATTCAAATCCGGTGAGGGTGAACCTTCGGTGAGACTGTACGGCACACCAGTCTAAAGTGAGTGCGCGATTTGTCAATCACCTGTATGAAGCTTCCCCGTTGATCGGCATGAAAATTAGTTTGATTACTCGCACTTCGATGAATAACTCGTTAAAAGTTTGAGTAAAGCATGAATATCTCACAGCATTGCCTGGTTTCATATACCGGGTGATCAAAAAGTCAGTATAAAATTGGAAACTTAATAAACCACGGAATAATGTAGATAGAGAGGTAAAAATTGACACACATTCTTGGAATGACATGGGGTTTTATTAGAACCACAAAAAAAAAGACAAAGACGCGTGAAAGATTTCTTGCGCGCGTCGTTTTGTGATGATCGTGTGCTCAGCCGCCACTTTCGTCATGCTTGGCCTCCCAGGTCCCCAGATCTCAGTCCGTGCGATTATTGACTTTGGGGTTACCTGAAGTCGCAAGTGTATCGTGATCGACCGACATCTCTAGGGTTGCTGAAAGACAACATCCGACGCCAATGCCTCACCATAACTCCGGACGTGCTTTACAGTGCTGTTCACGACATTATTCCTCGACTACAGCTATTGTTGAGGAATGATGGTGGACATATTGAGCATTTCCTGTAAAGAACATCATCTTTGCTTTGTCTTACTTTGTTATGCTAATTATTGCTCTTCTGATCAGATAAAGCGCCATCTGTCGGACATTTTTTGAACTTCGGTATTTGTTTTTGGTTCTAATAAAACCCCATGTCATTCCAAGCATGTGTGTCAATTTGTACCTCTCTATCTACACTATTCCGTGATTTATTCAGTTTTCAAATTTATACTGACTTTTTGATCACCTGGTACTTAGAATGAAGTTGCTCCTGGGTGCGCATTTGTCTCAAATTCGGTGAAAAACGAAAACTCGAATATTTAAAAAAAAAATGTCCGTTAAAGTAATAGGATAACGCATCGGCGAGAAGAGTAAAGTATCATAAAGATGATTAATAAACATTTATGCCGTAAATGACTCGTCAGAATTATATTGACTGAGGTAAGTCGATCTTTTAGAAAATCACTCGTTAAGATGGTGAGATCTGAAAGGTAAGCACACTAGCGGAACATCTCTCTGCTGAACTAAACACTGTGCATTAAACGGCTCACTAAACCGTCGGTCCACTCGACACCTTACATAATTTTTTTCTATCTGTGGGTATCGGTTAGTTAGAGAACCAACTCGTGAGGGTAACGTCTTAGACCTCCTGGCAAAAAACAGACCTGAACTTCTCGAATCAGTTAACGTTGAGGAAGGTATCCGTGATCATAAGGCTGTGACAGCATCTATGACAAGGAATGTTAAGAAAGGTGGAGATCCACAGCGCAGTGGACAACGGCGCTCAGGTTAATGCCGTGTTCCTTGATTTCAGTAAGGCATTTGACACCGTCCCAAATCGCCATTTAATGAAAAGAAATACGAGCTTACGGAGTATCGGCGCAGACCTGCGATTGGATTCAAGACTTTCTTGCAGATAGAACTCAACACATCGCTCTTAACGGAACTAAATCGACAGACGTAAAGGTAATATCCGGAGTACCACAGCAAAATGTGATAGGACCGTTGCTGTTCACAATATATATAAATGCTCTAGTAGAAAGTGTCGGACGCTCTTTAAGGCTATTCGCAGATGATGCAGTTGTTCATACCAAAGTAGCAACGCCAGAAGATAGTAATAATATGCAGAACGACCTGCAGAGAACTGATGAATGGTGTAGACTCTGGCAGTTGATTCTGAACGTAAATAAATGTAACATATTGCGAATACATAGGAAAAGAAATCCACCATTATACAGCTACGCTATTGATGACAAACAGCTGGAGACAGCGTCTGTCGTAAAATATCTAGGCATAATTATCCAGAGTGACCTTAAGTGGAATGACCATATAAAACAGATAGTGGTAAAAGCAGACACCAGACTCAGATTCATCGGAAGAATCTTAAGGAAGTGTAACTCATCCACGAAAGAAGTGGCTTATAAGACGCTTGTTCACACGATTCTTGAGTATTGTTCATATATCTGGGATCCGTATCAGGTAGGACTGATAGACGAGATAGAGAAGTTCCAACGAAGAGCGGCGCGTTTCGTCACAGGATCGTTTAGCTGGCAAGAGAGGGTTACGGAGATGCCAAACAAACTCCACTGGCAGACGTTACTATTGAAATTTTGGGACAGCACTTTTCAGGAGGAGTCAGACAACATATAACCCCTCCCCCCCCCCCCCCCACATACATCTCGCGTATTCGAGAAATTAGAGCCAATACAGAGACTTACCGACAATCATTCTTCCCACGCACTATTTGCGAGTGGAACAGTGTTGGAGGGCTCAGATAGTGGTACCGAAAGTATCCTCCGCCACACACCATTAGGGGGCTTGCGGAGTATGATGTAGATGTAGATGATATCGGACACGATCCACTCAGCTAGCTTTCGATACGTAGCATGCTTCATGTCCGTTGCACGCAGTTCCCTTCACAATGTTCGGTCGGAAGCATGTTGACATGAACCTGCATTCACAGATAGCAGCAATTTCTGTCTGGTTTGAAACGATTTATCAGTGAGAAGGTCCCTGTTGCTTAGGATCTTTTTACGACTACAGTTCTTACGCCGCGTCGCACGGCTGCGGGTGGTATACCACTTCATCTAGACATGATGGACAGTCCGAAGCTTCTATACAAGCGACTAGCACTGTTAGCTCAGCGGGTGATGGCGGCATTGCCAGTTCTACACCATCCACAGCCAACAGGCAAACAATGTGCCGTGAACTTGTTTATTAACATCACCGTATTTTGTGATAGTTTGTTGTTGGAAACAATATAAAATCATGTAGTGGGTTACAGTGCGATTGATAATCTTCGCGGAATGACTGCAGGAGAGATAATATTTAGTGGTGCAGAAGATGAGGCCCAAAAGCAAATAACAAAAACTATTACAAAAGTTTTCGATGATGCTGAGCCTCACTCATAGAGTATTTTTTGAAAGAATACACCGCCATCTGACTTTATCACTGTATTTTTCTTCTGTACGATTTAGATTTCGTGTTTTATTAGGCCAATGTCAAGCCATATGTGGTAAAGTCAGCCCAAAGCAGGTAAGCAACCCTAGCACATGTCTTTAAGATGTTACTTTTATAGTTACATCTTAAATGCATGTTCTAGTTTTGTTTGCCTGCTTTAGGCTGACTTTACCAGATATGACGTGTTAATGGTGTAAGAACTTTCAGGATTGTACTCCATAATGGCGCAAAAGCTGAAATCTAGATTGTACAGAAGAAAAATATTGTAACATACAAATGGCGTGTATTTTTTTTTAAGCAATTACCCTTTGTGAAACATAGAGCTTCCAGTTAGGAAGCACATATTAAAAAAAGAAAAAAATATTGAAGTAGCGATAACAGTGGGTCAAGTAATGAAAACACCTCCTCCCCGCTTGCGTTTATCTCTGTATTTTCGGTACGACACGAGACCTGCGGAATATGTGATGCACATCTTCGCAACTTCCCTGACAGCAGAGGCAGGCTCGTAAGGGAGTAAGTCTTAGTTCTTACAAAGAGAATGCCTCTCAGATTCATGATGCCTAGAATAAGAACAAACTATGCTTTCGAAACTGGTGTCAGCGGACACAACATGTTGTCTTAGAGCGACGTGCTGCCGATACAGTAGCATGAACAGCACTTCCATGCGCAACAGATGACCGGCTAGTTTGAATTTTATCGCATTAGGAGAACGATTGTGAATGAAGAAGTGGGAAACTGCACTATGCGTTACAAAATATTCATATTTTTAATAACGCAATAATAGTAATAATTTCACATTTTAACCTCAAGCAAAACCGGAACCATAATTTTCGGATAATAATATATGCCATAAATAGTGTTACGCGACCTCTTCTGAACAAATTATCTTTATGAGTTGAACATTACTCTCAGACTGCTCTGTTGGCTGATAAATACATGCCTTATTCAGGTGAAATACGTGTTTACTACAGACTCATGTAGTTCGGTATATCTCAAATTTTATCTAATTGTTGGTTAACTTCCAAAATAACTTGCTCGGAGTGTTTGACAGTAGAGCACGTCGAACAGGAGGAACCAGTGTGACTGGTGGCTGAAGATTTTTTTTATAATACAGCTGTAACCCACACGGCAAGTGTTTATCGTTGACAGAGAGCTAGGGTGAGCGGTGGCACACAATCATTGTGGCATAACACAGACCTTTGTGTGAAACCTGCTCAATTGCTTTCACTCGCAACCAGCCACAATAACAGTGCACTTGTTAACCCGCCGAGAAGGGCGATCGGCACGTTCGGGCGAATGGAAATCGCTCATAAAAAATGCAGTTTATCTGCAGGGAGGGCGCGTCCGCTTCTCGGGTAACAGGTTAGCTAGCGCCACAATGCCCCAGCTACCTGTCCAATGGCGCTGATTCACTGCCGCTGGACTACGCCAAGGTCGCGGCAACTCGGAATGACTCGCAAAAACTTCGTGCATCGCCACTGTACGACGGGTCTAGTGTTTTAGTAAATGACCTCGATAATGAGTGGTAACAATGCCGCCTTCATTTTTTAACAGTTTGTGCTCAGGGAGTGATCTATATACCTGCTCACTTTTTTGTACTTTTTACGGATATCTGCTCCGATTAGATCTTATCATTATCATATTTGTTCACTGATGACCTCAGAGCCATTTTTTGTGGCTGATAAATAAACAAACACGAATAAAATTTAAGAGGTTAAATTAAAGAGCTCATAAGAAACTCAAAATAAGGCACTTCTTTTTAGAAGCTGTGTGAACACACAAACGGAACAGTGTGCTTCTGCGCGCTGCTGCAGGGACGGAAGCTACCAATCAACTGAAGGAGCTATCAACTGTAAGTACGAACAGATAACTAAAAAGTTTTACTCCACTAATTACATTGGCCTTAACAAATGGAAGTCGTTTCTCTGCATATGTGCGCGTTACTTACAACGATGCTGGGAGCTCAAATGCGCATCTTTTTCCATAATTTATACAACTAATCAGGAAGAGTGTCGCCTACCACATTCTATCTTGTTCAGTGAGTACTAAGATTGAGAAACGAGATACAAATATAATATATCCATGAAATAAAATAATATGTCACAGAATTTGAATTTTTCCATGACATGGGGGATTGTCTTGCTAGCGAAAAGGAAACTTTTTGAAATACTGATCGCAGATGAGGCTACATAGTGATTTATAGTCTACTGCATTGTCCTAGGTTGTTGTCTATGGTGTGTTTCCGCGATGTTGATACGAACTTTAGAGATAACACGGAAGGCAAGTGTATGATTTTGAGATAAGGAAACGACTGAGCCAAAAGTTATGAAGCCCAACCTGTTGTCGTATAACTCTGTCAGGGTGCTAGGAGATCAGTAATTGTTGTTCGTACGCTACAATAAAAGGAATTATTGTGAACGTTATTGCTAGCAATTTAGGTTAGTAGAAGAAACACACCGAAGACTACAAATGGCGCGAAATGTACACTGTCATTGTCAGTCGTCTCAGGAGACGAGGTACTGGCAGAATTGAAGCTATAAGGACGGGTCGTCAGCGATGCTTGGGTACCTCAGATGGTAGAGCACTTGCCCGCGAAAGGCAAAGATCCCGAGTTCGAGTCTCGGTCCGGCACACGGTTTTAATCTGCCAGGAAGTTTCATATCAGCGCACACTCCGCTGCAGAGTGAAAACCTCATCCTGGTAACTGCAGTAGTCCAGAAATTGTTTCATTACTCATTTCGAGACAGATAAATGAATTAATTGACAACACGACACAGCAGTAACTACATAAGAGTTATTATAATGCTATACACATTATTATTATTATTGTTAGAGTGGTTAGACACAAAGCATTCACAGCCTGAAGTCTTGAAATCTCTGCCAGTTCAGAAACAAGGAGTGCAGCAATTAAGTAATTTACAAACAGTAAGTATAGTGCACACATCTGAACCCGTTTGATTTTAAATGGCGTTGCAGTGTGCAGGTCAAGCAAGTGTCTCAATGGAGAGTAATAGGACAGGGTGTAACGCCGGAAATGCATATCCTCCTATTTCCATCTATTGTACCCTAATTTTTTCCTTATTTTGTTACCTGAAGATGTAACATTTCTGTGTCTTTATATATTGTAATTGTTTTAATATTTGTATATATATATATATATATATATATATATATATATATATATATCCATTTATGTCGATGTATAATTGGTTTGTTTTGTAAATATTATTTGTATTTTACGCTGGGTCTTGCCTAGGGAAAACTATGCTATCGAACGAATACATCGATAGGTCGTGTGAAGAACGAAAGTGTGTAGGATCTTTGGTAGTGTTAACTCTGCCGCGTGGAGCGCGGGCAGCGAGGGAGAGTCTGGTTGGAGTAGTGCGATTGAGCAAGTGTGTTGTGTGACGCTCCCGCAAGTTGCCGGGCTTTCGGGGTTTGGCAGCATGTAATTGCGATCGACTGGCTATGGTAGTTTCTAGCACGGTGTCGCGGACGGGAAGCATTAGCTGGCACACATCAAGAGCCCGTTTCGCCTGGTGACCGTGTCGAGAAGAAGGCGCGCCAGCATCCAGCTTCTGCAACAGCGACGGCCGACAATGAGTGACTGTCGCCACCTCCTCGATCGACGACTTCAAACCTTCAATCAACCTCAAGGAAGACTAAAAGCACGTAAAGTTTCAGAACTGTATGGCAGACCTCAGCTTTTCAAACTGTTCAAATCACAAAATTACAGCAACGTAGCATGAACCTTTGTTGCTCATTGTCCCAATTGCATTTCCAACCAGGGTCCCTTCCTTTTCCGAAATGAACCCGAGTGTCGTTGAAATTCAAACGCCAGCATTAACGCATTATAATTCGATTTCACTGCTTTAATTTCAAAGTTCAGTTAAAGTATTCATAGCTGGCTACAATATTTAGATTACACAAGCACAAATTAAGAGTGCGAGTTTTGTTACCGTATTTTAGCTTACCTGTGACTGCAGCTCAGCTTGGTACGTACAAAATTTTACTATTGTTAATTGTTCAGAATCATTTAATTCAAGTTCAAAGTTAAATCTCTTATTTCTAAATTGCGTAGAGTCAAGTTGCTTTTGAAATGATTGTTGAGGTAGTCCAAGACTAACCGTATTTTACTGAATTTCGATGTGCTTCAGAAAGAAAGCTCACTATTAACTTCAGTCACTAAATTAACTTTCGATTTTCCGGTTTCATTAATTCTTTTGCTAAATTAAGTCAGAGTGTAGCGAAATTTATTACTTCTGACAAACTTTCAGTTTTCACACTACACGTGTCAACCTTCAGTTGCCACGCTTCTAGTGCTAATTATATGTGTAATAACCTTTCTTTTTCAGTTACTATAGTAATTGTCCTTAGGACTGGCGACCGTAATTTCCCCCAAATCTCAAATATCTAATTACCGCTAGTTAATTGTTAACGTAACGGCCGCACATTTACCTTCCTTATTAACTTTACCCCTTTTCAAAATTAATTTCCACCAGTTTCATTTGCATTTTTCCTTTCATTTAGATGTAACCCTTTCCTCCCTCTTTACCGACAGATTAACTTCGGTGACGATTGCTTTCCCAAATTTCCATTAGGTACACGCGGTTTAATTTTTCACTGTCATTAAGGTCGATAAGTGAGGGGGAGGTTACACGTGGCGACCTGGTGACAGGACAATCTTCAGATTTGAGGTTGTTCTTGACACGAATTTTGTTTGGTGCAAATGTCGTAACAAAGTATTGGTTACCAACAGATAGTTACGTCAGTGAGATTAAGTAGTGGGAGGAATCCTAATTAGATTTGAGATTTGTTATTTATATTGAAAATTATTAAAATGAGTGAAGGCAACAATTACCAAAATTTGGTAGACTTGGATACGGAACAATCGGTCGAACAGTGGGAAACGCGCACCGCGGTACCCATTGTTCAGGGGCAGGCGGCTAGCGTGAAAGACGCGACCGCCGAAACGCAACAAAGAGCAGAAATGGAATTCCAAACTTTAGAAAATGTTTCGGAATCGGAAGTGAAAATCAAATCTGAACCCCTTGTTGACGAATACGCGGGGACAATTAAAGAGGAAGCCGCTACGGAAGTAAAACCGGTAGTTTCCGGGAATTTAGCTGATTTATTGAATGTTTTGACTAACGAAATCAAGGCTCAGTCTAGCAAGATAGAAACTCAATCGGCAGAAATTAAAGCTCAGGCTGCCAAGCAAGAAGCTCAGTCTGAAAAAATTGACAGGAAGCTAGACAATCAGAACAAAGCTATTAATGTTGTTAACAACAATGTTGGAGTTGTTAACGCAAAAGTTGATAAAATCAAAGAAGATATTTTTGTGATTAATACCGAAATCGGTAATCTTAAACAGGAAATGATAGGCGTTCAGGCGGAAATTGCGAGCATAAATACGCGTTTTAATTCCGAAATTAGCAGAATCGAAAAAGGTGTAGGAGAAGCAGTTGCTCCGATCATCGAGAATAAGGTGACGGAACAAATTCAATTAGTGAAAAAAGAGGGTCAAAAGAAGGTGGAAACTTTAAAGGCTTTAGTATCCGAAGTAGGTACCAAAGTGACGAAGCAGGCTAATACCTGCGAAGAGAAAAAAAAGGAAGTAGAAACGCTTGCGACAACCACTTGCCAAGTAATTACGAGAGTGTCGGAATTAGAAAAGAAACTTGACGAAAAACAGAGCTATGTGCCAATCTGTGCACATAGTTCGGAATTGTTGACGAAAGAGGAGCGGTTCGACCCCTTGAAAAAAGGCGGTATACAGGCGACGGATTTCATTAAAAATTGTGAAAGAGTTTTACCCAGATCATGGACTAATGAGAGAAAAATTAATGCGGTTATTGATGTGTTGGCTGGTGATGCCAAGCGTTGGGGCTTAAACCTCAACATTACAAACCTGACTTTTGACGAGTTTAAAAATTTGTTTCTGGCTGAATACTGGTCAGAGCAAAAACAGCAAAGTGTCTGGCGCGAATTTGTCGTATCGAGGCCTTTCGATGCGAATTCGCGTGGCTCGATGAAGGAGTTTTGTGAGGGCTGGGTCCGCAAGTTGGAATATTTGCGTGATCGCCGCACGGAATCCGAAATCATCTGGGAACTCTACAAGAAGCTTCCAGATGATACAAAACGCTACGTAGGAAGCAATTACAGGACAATCAATGATTTCCTGGAAAGAGTTGAGGACGAGGACTATTGGCGCAATAATCGCGATAGTGGTAGAGGCCGTGGTAACAAAAACGGGTACCACAGCAACCACAACAATGATAACTATGGGAATAATGCATACCGCAATCTTGGTAGCAATAACAATAGTGGTTCGGGCCGTAATGACAATCGGTACAATGCAAATAATAACAGGAATGACGGAAACCAGTATCATACTAGCGTGATACGGGCTTTGCAGAATAGTAATAACGCCAGAGGGTTTGATCAGCCGCCTCAGCAGCATCCGGGGAGCGTATCTGCTGGGACGAGACAGGGAAACCATTAGCCGCGCCGGTGAGGGGCCGACGGGCGTGGAGAAATTTTCAAAATTAATTTCCACCAGTTTCATTTGCATTTTTCCTTTCATTTAGATGTAACCCTTTCCTCCCTCTTTACCGACAGATTAACTTCGGCGACGATTGCTTTCCCAAATTTCCATTAGGTACACGAGGTTTAATTTTTCACTGTCATTAAGGTCGATAAGTGAGGGGGAGGTTACAAGGGGCTGTATGTTTTGTAACAAGTGTCTAATCTCATGTGGACAGTTAGCTTACTTATCTGGGGAGGAGTTGTGAGTAACACTTGCGATGCACCACGAGTTCTTTCTTCATTCATTTTCACACACACACACACACACACACACACACACACACATACGCACGCACACAAACTAAAAATCATTCATCTTTCATCATATTAAAAACAAAAGTGTCCCAAGAAATTCTTTCATTCTACAGTTTAGTTAGGTGCTGAAGTTGGTGATTATGTGCGGCAGGGCGGCAACAGATGGCAGAGGTAGGAGTTAGTAGCTGATGTCTGATTGCACTCAGAGGTAATGGTCTAAGAAAGACTGGGAACCACTGTCTTAGATAACCTGAAGTTTTATGGGATTGGTGGTATAGTCAACCAGTGGACACTGTCATATCTAACCAAAAGAATGCAAAATGTTGTACTTAATAATTCAATCAACGTAGTCGGGAGACATTATTTTGATTGGGGAGAAACCACGTATAGGGGTCCCCAAAGCTCAGTCATAGGTCCACTATTTTTCCTTATATATGTAAACGATCTTCCGTCTAATATACAACAAGGAAAATTAGTTGTTTTTGCAGATGACACTAGTATTGTACTCAATCCGAGCACACACACAGAAGCCGGCTTGAGTGGCCGAGCGGTTCTAGGCGCTACAGTCTGGAGCCGCGCGACCGCTACGGTCGCAGGTTCGAATCCTGCTTCGGGCATGGATGTGTGTGATGTCCTTAGGTTAGTTAGGTTTAAGTAGTTCTAAGTTCTAGGGGACTGATGACCTTAGAAGTTAAGTCCGATAGTGCTCAGAGCCATTTTTGAACACATACAGAAAGAGAAGAAATGGTAAACAATATCCTTAAAAGTATCATTGACTGGTTCTATGCGAATTGATCACTCTCATTTCTAAAAAGACACAACATATTCAGTTCTGTACAACTAGGGGTACTAACTACTGATAAATGAACACATGGCGAGGAAATAATTAATAGGGCGGAAACTTCAAAATTCTTAGCGTTTCTTACTCGTGAGAATTAGAGTCTTCAGGACAAAAGGGGGTACACAATGCCACAATAAATTTTTTGATAACTTACGCAGTGCTATAAACTGTATGACAGACAGCAAAGCAAAATTAGAAAACAAACTGAAAAATTTTCTCCTTGACAGCTCCTATTCCGCATAAGAATTTAAATTACTGTAATGTGCTACAGGCGGTGGGTAGAAATTACTAACTCATATATGTATATTCGATGATGATAATATTAATAATAAATAAATAAATAAATAAATAAAATTTATACACTGAAGAGCCAAAGAAACTCGTACACCTGCCTAATATCGTGTAGGACCCCGCGAGCACACAGAAGTGTCGCAATACGACGTGGCATGGACTCAACTAATGTCTGAAGTAGCGCTGGAGGGAATTGACACCATCAATCCTGCAGGCCTGTCAATAAATCCGTAATTGTCGAGGGGGCCGAGATCTCTTCTGAACAGCACGTTGCAAGGCATCCCAGATATGCTGAATAATGTTCTTGTCTAGGGAGTTTGGTGGCCAGCGGAAGTGTTTAAACTCATAAGAGTGTTCCTGCAGCCACTCTGTAGCAATTCAGGACGTGTGGGTGTCGCATTGTCCTGCTGGAATTGTCCAAGTCCGTCAGAATGCCCAATGGACA
This sequence comes from Schistocerca nitens, assembly GCF_023898315.1. NCBI lineage: Eukaryota > Metazoa > Arthropoda > Insecta > Orthoptera > Acrididae > Schistocerca > Schistocerca nitens. Next base: position 804,689,911 of record NC_064616.1, on the reverse strand, counting down.
TGAATGGATGCAGGTGATCATACAGGATTCTTACGTACGTGTCACCTGTCAGAGTCGCATATAAACGTATCAGGGGTCACATACCACTCCAACTGCACACGCCCCACACCATTAAAGAGCCTCCACCAGCTTGAACAGTCCCATGCTGACATGCAGGGTCCATGGCTGGCTCTGTGCACTATGGGATTTAACTGCTGAGGTCATCAGTCCCCTAGAGCTTAGAACTACTTAATCTTAACTAACGTAAGGACATCACACACATCCATGCCCGAGGCAGGATTCGAACCTACGACCGTAGTGGTCGCGCGGTTCCAGACTGTAGCGCCTAGAAACCGTTCGGCCACACCGGCCGGCCAGGGTCCATGGGTTCATGAGGTTGTCTCCATACCCGTACATGTCCATCCGCTCGATACAATTTGAAACGAGACTCGTCCGACATGGCAATATGTGTCCAGTCATCAATAGTCCAGGCGAGTCGTAAAGCTTTGTGTCGTGCTGTCATCCAGGGTACAAGAGTGGGCTTTGGGCTCCGAAAGCTCATATCGATGGTGTTTCGTTGAATGGTTCGCACGCTGACACTTGTTGATGGCCCAACACTGAAATCTGCAGCAATTTTCGGAAGGGGTACACTTCTGTCAAGTTGAACGATTCTCTTCAGTCGTCGGTGGTCCCTTTCTTGCAGGATCTTGTTCCGGCCTCACCGATGCCGGAGATTTGATGTTTTACCGGATTCCTGATATTCACGCTACACTCGTGAAGTTGCTGTACGAGCAAATCCCCACTTCATCGCTATTTCGGTGATTCTGTGTCCAACCGGTCGTGCGCCGACTATAATGCCATATTCAAACTCAATTAATTCTTGATAACCTGCCATTGTAGCGGCAGTAACAGATCTGCGCCAGACATTTGTTGTCTAGGCGCTTCAGTCTGGAACCGCGCGACCGCTACGGTTGCAGATTCGAATCCTGCGGTGGGCATGGATGTGTGTGATGTCCTTGGGTTAGTTAGGTTTAAGTAGTTCTAAGTTCTAGGGGACTGATGACCTCAGATGTTAAGTCCCGTAGTGCTCAGAGCCATTTGAACTTGTTGTCTTATATAGGCGTTACCGACAATATTTACAAATTGCGAAGGGAGTTTACCAAGTAATTCAGCACATTATTTTCGGCCATTTTCGGTTGCGAAAACGCGGAATTTGCTGTCGGGAATCAAGAACTATTGCCGTTTCAGGCCCTATAGTTTCATGAAGTTCCGATATGTGGCGGCGCTAGACGTAGCTTTCAAATCGGCGTCTGTAACGAAAGTGCGTTCCAATTAGAAAAGTGTAATTGAGTTCCTTTTGGCGGAAAACCAGAGAATCCCAAATATTCATAGCCAGTTGCAGAATGTCTAGGGAGACCTATAAGTGAACAAAAGCACGGTAAGCCGTTGGGCAAAGCGTCTGTCATTGTCGCAAGAACATCGCATAAACCTATCCGATACGCCGCGTGCCAGCCGGCCGCACACAGCTGTCGCGCCTGGATTGTTGATGCGTGCGTAGACTCTTATTCGAAGTGCTCGACGGATCACAATGAAACACCTCGCTGCTCAAGTGGGCGTCTCTGTTGGTAGTACTGACACTCGTCCAGCAGTTGGGGTACTCAAAGGTGGGTGGCTGCTGGTGCCTCATCGCCTAACAGAAGACGATAAAGAGCGACAAAGGAACACCTTTGCAGAGTTGCTTGAGCGCTATGACGATGATCGTGACATTTTTTTGACGAACATCGTGAGAGGCGATGAAACGTGGGTTCATCACTTGGAACCGGAAACAAGTGTGCAGTCCATGGAGTGGTGCCACACCACCTCCTCCGAAGAAAATGTTCAGAGCCGCACCCTCAGCCGGAAAAGTCATGGCGATTGTCTCCTGGGACTCTGAATGTTATTCTGTTTGCTGAACTCCCTCACGGTGCAACGATCAACTCTGAAGTCTGGTGTGCTACACTCAGGAAATTGAAGAACCGACTTCAGCGTGTTCTTCGTCACAAAAAAAGCAAACCAATTTCTTCTCCTGCATGACAACGCAAGGCCTGACACCAGTTCAAATGGCTCTGAGCACTATGGGACTTAACTTCTGAGGTCATCAGTCCCCTAGAACTTAGAACTACTTAAACCTAACTAACCTAAGGACATCACACACATCCATGCCCGAGGCAGGATTCGAACCTGCGATCGTAGCGGTCGCACGGTTCCAGACTGTAGCGCCCAGAACCGCTCGGCCACTCCCGCCGGCCCTGACACCAGTCTGCGCATCCGAGAGGAGGTCACAAAACTTGATTGGACTGTTGTTGGTCATCCACCCTACAGCACGGATCTCGCACTTTCCAACTTCTGTCTGTTTGACCTGATGAATGCTGCACTCCGCGGAAAGCAGTATGTCGATGATGGGGGGTTACTGCTGCACCATGACGTCGGCCAGTAGTGGTGCCGCGCGGGAATACAGGCCCTCGCAGTGAGCTGACGTAAGGCAGTTGCACTGAACAGAGATTAATTTTAAAAAATACGGTTTTGCAGCCAAAGGAGTGCGGAACAGTATGTTGTATTGAAATCCTGAAAAACCAAGACTGATTTCAGAAAAAAATGTGTTGTATTACTGACTGAACGCCCCCCCCCCCCCCCCTCATTCCACAACATTACGATCTACCGTGCTAATGATCCGTGGAATATTAAACAAACAGACTGTGTACTTTTGATGTGGCATTGGAAAGAGAGTTTTGAAGAGGACTTCAGTGACACAACATTTGTGAAACTTGATGCAATAATAAGGTTTTGTAAGGAGGAGAGGTCCTATAAACGTCTGTCGTGTTACAAATAAACACGTAACTCTAGTACAGTTCTTGTCTTTCCTTATTATGACTATCAATTAAAGTACTCAAAATGTTGACCTCGAGCACTGGTACCTGCTATATAGAGATTCTGAACAGACAGAGCTTCCCGTGGCATTTCGGTAGCGCAGGCCCCTGATGTGTGCCATCTCGTGTCTTCGGGAGTCCTCTTCGTTTCGCCTCGCTGTACGCCTTTGTGCTCCTTCCATCCCCCACCTCTTACAACCTGTCCCTAGGCTCTTGCCAATACTTATCCCACACCGTTTCTCGTGCCACGTCCTGTGCATCTAAATCCCTCGGCTAGCAACTGTTAGCAGGAGGCCACAGCACCACCACCCTTACAGGGTTCAAGACCCACACATCGCAAACATCTCATCGAGCTTAAGACCGTCGTTTTTATTCCTATTAACGTATATTATGCAGATTTCATTTAATTTGTTCGAAAGCACAAGAGCGCTGATATCGCCGCTTTCAGCCCCCCCAACACCAGTCCGGTCTCGGGGAGAAAAAAAAAAGAAAGTTAGTCCTGAACATCCCGAACCCGAAAGGGCCAGAAACGTGCGTTGAGGTTCATTCTGCAAGAGGAAACTGAGGACTGGGCTTACCTGAGGACACATCTTGCACTGGTACTTGCGCGGTGGCGGGCCGCCGTTGGTGGCGGGCGCCTGCTTGGAGGCGTTGATGGGCTGCGGCACGACGAGCATGGCGGCCGGTGGCGCGGGGGCGGCGCCGGCGTGCGCGTGCGGGTGCGCGTGCGTGGGCGGAGAGGCGCAGCTGCTGGAGCTGGAGGAGCGCGCCGCCAGCGCGCCGCCCAGCTGCTGGTCCTCGGCGCCACCGCCTCCGCCTGCGCCGACACACGCGTTACGCTCCACAAAATCTTTTATATTTATACGTCGATCATTTTCTAAATGCCTCTACTAACCTACGGAAAATAAAGCAGAATGAAAACTTAAGTGCCTTGCAAATGCCGCAAAATTTAACACAGGGTAAGTTCCCGTTGTATGAGTGCTTGCCCACGTGGAAGGGCTGCAGGGAACATTCCACAGCCTGACCGTACCTGTTATCAACAACAAATCCACAGCCAGCAACAGCAAATCACAGCAAGTTGAGTAAGGCAACACGGAAAGACCGACTATGAGAACTGAGGCATAAACGAGTGAAGGAAACAGCGTTCGACTCATTTACGCGGTAGACAGTACACTATCTGAACAAAAGTATCCGGACACCCTTCGCCTACATACGGCTTGATCTCTATTGAGGACACTTCCAATAAGGTGTCTCAATGTCTGTCCAGGAATGTGAAACCATTCTTCCTCGAGAGCCGTAACCAGAGAATGTAGTGATGTTGGATGCTGGCGTGTCGAGGGAAGTTGACTTTCTAACTCATCCCAAACGTGTTCCACTGGGTTCAGGTCAGGACCTTCGGCTGGCCAGTCCGTCTCAGGAGTATTATTGTCCACAAACCATTGCCTCACAGCTGCTGCTTTATGACGTAGTGCATTGTCCTGTTGGTACAAACAACCGTCGCCTCCGAACTGTTCCTCTACATACTGTGTACACAACGATGCAAAATATGTTCATATCCTTCCGCATTTAGCGTTTTATTAAGCGCAGTGAGGGAATTATACTCTAACCACGAAAAACAACCCCGTACCGTAAGACAACCTCCATCGTACTTCACTGTGCAGCCATTCGCCAAACCCAAACCCTTCCATCGGATTGCTACGGGATCCATCACTCCACATCACTCGTTACACCACCTGAAAGTTCGCTTTGCAGACTACAGAAATGTGTGGCTTACGAAGAGGTGCTCGACCGTGGTACCCCATTCTTTCTAACTTCCTGTGCACAGTCATTGTGCTAGCTTTACTGCTGAGAGCTCTTTGGAACTCACTGTGCGTGTTGTCCTTAACGTAAGTTAGTAAGATTAAGCAGTGTGTAAGCCTAGGGACCGATGACCTCAGCATTTTCGTCCCATAGGAACTTACCACTACCACGTTCCTCAGAATTCGTGTGAACTTTTACAACTGTCCTACGCAGTGCTCGACGACCCCTGTCCGTCAGCACGTGATAATCGTCTGGTCTCGATTTAGTTGTGGTTGTTATTTTGCATTTCCACTCCGTAGTCACATCAGCAAAAGTCGATTTGGGCTGCTTTTGAAGGGTTGAAATGTCCCTGATGGATTTGTTACTCAGGTGCTATCTAGTGAATAGCGCAGGTTGGAAGTCATGAGCTTTCCTGGTGTTACTGTCGCTCTGCTGACTTCCTCGTGACATCTAGCGGTCAGTTAAGCATTACGTAGGGGTGTCTGGATACTTTTGATTAGGCAGCGTACGTTCACAGTGTCGTAATGCTTAGTGAAATATCGATAACGGTAAGTGGATACTACGATATTATAGCGTGTAGATTATGACGTGAAAGTTTTCAGAGATTTTGTTGCCAGATCTCAAATCAACTGCATGATATAAGTAGTTCTCAAATTTTTTGACGTATTATTTTCAAACGCTGCTCCAATTAACTAATGCAAACCAATTGTTGTTATTATTCCATTAAAACATTATATATATATTTCATTATAAATATACACTTGTTATTAATATATTAAAAGATTTTATATTTTGTAGTGACGTTATTATCAAAAATCGTAATCATTTTAGAAGCGGGAGTGACGGGAAGTTCCGTTAGGAGTGACGGAGGGATAGAGTGACATTAACAAACTGATCTCTCTCCTCCCCCCCCCCCCCCCCTCCCCACCGTATCCCACCTCGGCTATACAGTGTGTATCCTAAATAAAGGCAAAGCTCTCTGTGTCAGTTTCTCCCCAAGCGGCTCATAATCCGTTCGCGAGGTTGTTCCGCGCCCCTTAAAGAGTGTGCGCGTAATAACGTCTCGCTTGTGCCGACAGTAAGCACCAACTCTGTTGCACTCAGATGTATAGCCTGTTCGCATTAGAAGCGGCAGACACGTTCCTAAAAGAGGAAATGTCGTATTTGTCTGACGCTCAGTGAAATCTCTAACAGCTTGCAGCCATTCGTCTCACGCTATGACGTAGGAAGTTGACGTATAGCTTTTACGCTTGAATGCAGAGGGTTTAAAATCCCAGTCCGGTCATCCAAATTATATTTTCCGTTGCATTTCTAAATAATGTGTGCTGAGTGCCGCAACGGATATTTTTAAATAAAAAATAAAAAAATAGAAATAAAACATTGAGTTTCCATTCTTCCACATTCGGAACTTGTCCTAATTAATGACTTCGTCGTCAAAAAGACCTTAAATCCTACTTTTTCCCGTTCCTTGTATCAGTTATGCGGCGAAGCATTCATCGAGAAACTTCTTTGAATTAGGTAAATCGTTCATTTTCCTCAGTACCACACAAGCGGCTCGTAGTGAAATTGCGTGCTTATGGAATATCGTCTCAGTTATGTGACTGGATTTGTGATTTCCTGTCAGAGAGGTCACAGTTCGTAGTAATTGACGGAAAGTCCTCTAGTAAAACAAAAGTGATTTCTGGCGTTTCCCAAGGTAGTGTTATAGGCCCTTTGCTCTTCCTTATCTATATAAACGATTTGAGAGACAATCTGAGCAGCCGTCTTCGGTTGTTTGCAGATGACGCTGTCGTTTATCGACTAATAAAGTCATCAGAAGATCAAAACAAACTGCAAAACGATTTAGAAGACATATAGGAATGGTGCGAAAAGTGGCAGTTGACCCTAAATAACGAAAAGTGTGAGGTCATCCACATGAGTGCTAAAAGGAACTCGTTTAACTTCGGTTATACGATAAATCAGTCTAATCTAAAAGCCGTAAATTCAACTAAATACCGAGGTATTACGAAACTTCCTGGCAGATTCAAACTGTGTGCCGGACCGAGACTCGAACTCGGGAACTTTGCCTTTCGCGGGAAAGTGCTCTACCAACTGAGTTACCCAAGCACGACTCACGCCCCGTATTACAGTTACGAACAACTTAAATTGGAAGGAACACATAGAAAACGTTGTGGGGAAGGCTAACCAAAGACTGCGTTTTATTGGCAGGACACTTATAAAGTGTAACAGACCTACTAAGGAGACTGCCTACACTATGCTTGTCTGTCCTCTTTTAGAATACTGCTGCGCGGTGTGGGGTACTTACCAGATAGGACTGACGGAGTTCATCGAAAAAATTCAAAGAAAGGCAGCACGTTTTGTATTATCGCGAAGTATGGGAGAGAGTGTAACAGAAATGATACAGGATTTGCGCTGGAAATCATTAAAAGAAAGGCGTTTTTCATTGTGACGGAATCTTCTCACGAAATTCTAATCACCAACTTTCTCCTCCGAATGCGAAAATATTTTGTTGACACCGACGTAAATAGGGAGGAACGATCACCACGATAAAATAATGCAAATCAGAGCTCGTACGGAAAGATATAACCAAAACATAAGAATCTCCAATGCAACATAAGAATCTCCAATGCAACATAAAAAAATAAAAACTGTACTAGTACTTCTTTGGAGTTTAGTTTCCGTCTCAGGAGCTTTCTTTGCACACTCTGCCAATTTTTGTACAGTATTCAAGGCAGATTGCTGCTTACAATGGCAAACATAACAACTCTTCCTCTTCTTTTTTGGGTCATGGATGGAGCATGTCATGCGTTTTTCCAGTCGTTCTACGACGACTTCTGCTCCTGGTTCTGCTACGAATGGATGCACGAAGTTCACAACGTATGTGAGAGTAGGTGACTCGCTTTTCCATTTGTGGTGTCACCAATGTGTATGCAAGCTTCTTCAAAAACTTAAAGCGGTTGATTTGGGTAGTGTCTTTATTGGTGCAATGAAGGACAAAGGTATTTACCCCACTTAGGTCCAACATGAGGAAAAACGATGCCATTGGCCATCATGGGGTACGTCGTGCAGAGGAATACTTGGCACACTTCTCATTTAGGACATCTACACCATCTTTACTGTCATTATAGTATGAAGGATTATGTATGGTTTCCTCCATCACCATCTTTACATTCATCATGGTGCACAGACGATATTAGAGTCACTACCTTACTCTTTTTCGGCATAAATGAAACTAGAGTTAGATCATGGATGAATGCATACATTGAAGAACTTTCTTCCTTGCTTCTTCTCATAGGTAAGAATTCTTGTGGTATTTCTCTTTTATTTTTTAAATTTTTAAATGTTCAAAAGGTTCAAATGGCTCTGAGCACTATGGGACTCAACATCTGAGGTCTTAGTCCCTTAGAACTCAGAACTACTTAAACCTAACTAACCTAAGGACATCACACACATCCATGCCCGAGGCAGGATTCGAACCTGCGACCGTAGCGGTCGCGCGGTTCCAGACTGAAGCGCCTAGAATCGCTCTGTCACAGCGGTCGGCTTTTCAATGTTCCAACGTACGTTAGTCCTCTCGATCTGAGACATGTTGCTAACTCGATTGAGCTAAACCACTTATCTGCAGCCGGCCGGTGTGGCCGTGCGGTTCTAAGCGCTTCAGTTTGGAACCGCGTGTCCGCTACGGTCACAGGTTCGAATCCTGCCTCGGGCATGGATGTGTGTGATGTCCTTAGGTTAGTTAGGTTTAACTAGTTCTAAGTTCTAGGGGACTGATGACCTCAGAAGTTGAGTCCCATAGTGCTCAGAGTCATTTGAACCATTTTTTGAACTTATCTGCAGTAATGTTGCGGTTAGTGTGTTCAGTTGGTTTAGCTAATATAATCACAGTCTGAGTTGCTTTATGGAATTTTTTTTCTACTGCGCTTAGATTTTTTCAATCGGAATCCGTTCCTGTGTAAACATATGCACAGATAAGCAGTGCGAGCATCAGTAAGGCACATGACTTTCGAGGCATGCTTGCACGGTTTGTTCGGCAGGTACATTTTGAATCTGCATTTGCCACGAAATGATACCAGCATTTCATCGATATATGTGCATTCTCCAACGCTGTACAACATTTGACAGCCGTCAATAAATTGTGTAAAAATTTCTGACACTGAGCCAAAGGATTCTTTTGCTTGAATTCAGTATGGATTGCAGGGTCATCGAATCTCAAGCATGTTAAAGAGTACACCAAAGCGGTTTCTGGATATAACGCACCTAAATATATCATGTCCAGTACTATCTGTGGCATACAATGAATTGTAATCTTATATGCTGAATTTGAAAATAGTCGAATAAAACAGTAAATCGAAAAACGCTTTTAGTTCACATAAATCGGCTTCATACCAAACATTTGTATCATTTTCAGGCTTTTCTTTATTTTTACGCTAGTCTCCTTCAGTAGAATACTCAAAATATCGTCAGTCACAAGCAAATTCCAAATAGCAAGGTGATCTAGTTTATTACCTACTTGAGCAGGTGGCTGCACTGTCAGCAAACGAATGATGTTGTGCTGCTGAACACCAGATCGCTCGAGAAAAGGCTTTCACGACGAGCGATACTGGTTTCGACCAAATATATTTCTAGCAGAACGTTTAGCTACAAGTTCAGTCTCTTTCCTTATGTCCTCATCAGTCTGATCACTTGTTTCATTCAAGGGATTCACAGGTGGTAAAACAAATTCATCTTCACTTTCACACTGTTCCGATTCTGAATTATGTTCACTTTCAATTAAGCTGTTACTATCTGATCCAACACTTCCTAAACTGTCCTCAAACCATTTTACAACCGTACCCTCGAAGTCAGGGTCTGTAACAAGAACAGTAGACGAAGACCTGGCTACTGAACCCATAAAACAAAGACCCAGAGACCGCTAGCATGAAAGAAGCAGTAATAGCATCGATCGACATCACGTTCAAGTGGCTACTGACAAAGGAAACCACGGCAGAAAAGAACAACTAGACAACGCTGTAATCCCCTACCCCACCTCTATCCATTAGCAACTAACAATAAATGTTAGTGGTCTCTGAGACCGCGCCTAGGACGTTAAGGGATAAAACAGAGTGGGGGACGTGTGCTGCTGAGTACCCTAGTCCCGTTTTCCGCTACACGTTGTGCTACAATACAGCTCTTCGAACAACACGAGGTTTCAACTTGAAAAAAGAAAAGCCAGTGGCAAGTTAAAGATTTGAGTCGGTCAATACGTTGCGTTCAATGCTCGTGAAAACAGCTATCCCAATTAGGCGCATAGTTTTCCTCTGCCACATGCAGGAAAAGATAAGAAGGTCTCGCGTGTGAACTTGCTTCCTCAGTACCTACGTGAACCATAATTGTGATAAAAAGGGTTAACCTAATTTAGGATGGGTGAAATGAGTTCAAAAATGGTTCAAATGGCTCTGAGCACTATGGGACTTAAACGTCTGAGGTCATCAGTCCCCTAGAACCTAGAACTACTTAAACCTAACTAACCTAAGGACATCACACACATCCATGCCCGAGGCAGGATTCGAACCTGCGACCGTAGCGGTCGCGCGGTTCCAGACTGTAGCGCCTAGAACCGCTCGGCCATCTCGGATGGCGGTGAAATGAGTCACTCCATATTTAAGTGATGCACTATTAGTCCGCTAATGAACAAAACTAACATACAATAAATTCAACAAATGTTTGATTTTATTGTGAAAGAAAAAAGTAGTTCGTGATAAGAATACGCTTCTATCTGGGTCTGAAAAACAGAGGTGCAAGAAATGCAAACAGGTTCTCTAGAACTCCTTACATTTCCGAAATACATTCATGGACATACACTCAGCGTGCAAATGCTCTCTGTCTGGCATTGACTGAATGGATGAATAAATTGTTGGTGGAGAAAGACAGTTTCATATCTATCTTCTTAGTTAAATTGCCAGTTTTTTTGGGGGGGGGAGGGGGGGGACATCGTACACGTGGAACAACGAGTTCCAACATCCACTAATTCATAACATAAAATCTAAAAAAGAAAATAGTGGCATAAATTATGTACGTTATAGATGCAGTCCTGCACACTATATTGTCGAAATAGGTAGGAGGTGTGGCACGCGTTTCATGGATGCATTTTGTCTGTACGAGGAAAAAATTGAACTCGCGGTCTAAGGGAGCCGAAATCCCTTGATACGTCGCAGAGCTCGACACTCATCAAGCATGGCTGAACAGTGACGTTACTTTGACTCGCGCGTCGCGAAGAGCAAGCAGTACGCGATAAATTACGATCTAGATGCAACAACAAGTTTTTAGACAATTTCGAGAAAAAAAAACACACAAATAAATAGCATTCAGTCCTAATACATCACGAACACCTGTTGTATTTGAACAGTTTTTCAATAAGAGTTCTCATACTAAATTGTGATCACAACCGCCAGAATAAATTACGCGCTAAGATTCGTCGTGGCGCTAGTACCATTAGAGATCGCGATCCAAAACTCCGGCCGAGCCCGAAATTTCCCCAGCTGTGACGTAAACTCCTCTAGCTCTTCCACGTGTGCTCAAAAACTCAACAGCCTGAACCATTTCGACAAATCGCCGAAAGCTAACCATATTGATACCTCTGGACAACATTAAATGACATACGTGTGAATTTAAAAATTGACGCACGAAAATTCGGTCGCAGTTTATGAATGCATCTAATGACACGATAAACGCAATAAACGGAGTTCTTGGATCGGCAGGAAAAAGGACTAAACTAATTTACAAAATTAAGTCTATTTCTAACAGTCTGAAGAAAACATGGCTTCTGGAATCTATACTGAATTAACATCTTTGCAATAGCTTGTTAGCTGTTACATCTGTGACATGTTTTCCGTAAGTTTCAGCCATTAACGGAAGAATGTTAACACGTTTTACTTATATTTTATAGGAGTGAAAATTCACGTCGTTGCAGCTGTATATTCGCAGTAAGTGTATTTTCAAATCTACATTAAAATATTTTCAAGAGTACGTTTTAAATTGATGAAAGAAACAAGAAAAGTGTACTGATTTAAGATCGGACGTTAAACTCCAAATCGTTCCTCATCGAACCGAAATGGGAACTTTTTCTGTTTTTTCCTTCTGATTTTTAAGGTAATAAACTCATTTAGTGGCTGTATAATAGGTTACATAACCTACATAAACTTGACTAAAAGTAGCTTGCATTTAAAAGGAATGGTACCACGTATCTATTGAGTGCACATTGGTTTTACAGTATGTTTTTCATTTTCCGAGCGGTAAACATTAATTGCTATCAACATAATGGTAAGAAGGCGAAAAAAGTTTAATTTTCCGATTTGGTGCATTGAATATAAACGATTAGACACTCGCAAAATATAAGGACATGACTTTTGCACCCTAGGCAAATTTAGAATTTATTTGTGTGTGTATGTAGCCAATTTAAACGAATGTTGGTGTGTTAAGTAACAATATATTTAAGCCCCTCATGTAAAAGGTCAACATATGGTAGTATTTCATTGACAAAATATGTCTTTTTTTTAGGATTCTGTGCCTCTGTCGTTCAAAACGGAACCCTTGTAGACTCACTTTGTAGTCTGTCTCTCAGGAATCTGTAGATGGATAAAGTTTAATGTCAAATACTAGGGACTACGGTCCCTTAGTGGTGTAAAAAATTAAGTCAATGTAATCAAAAGATACGGCCATTTGTGTTTCCTATTTCGATACTCGCAAACTCACTTGTCACGACCTATAAATGAACTGTCTAAATACATAATGTAATTGGTGCGGAACCGTCAGACCTCGAGTCCTACTCGCAATTGTCTGGTTTCTTCTAAACCAACTGACACGTTTCACTATATAGTCAGACTCATGAACAAGTGCGTCGGCATTCGTACTCTTCGAAAATACTGCGGTACTGTTTGGACATAAAACTACAACAAGTTTACAAATCGATGTGTTCAGAATCTAAAATCGGTAGCTGAGGTCTGGAAACACTTCTCAGAAGCTAGTCCGACCAGTTCTAGTAAGTCACTTCGCATACAACACGACAGTGCGACCATGCGACCATTTCTTGGATACTGTTCCAGCGTATTACAGCAGACATGGAAGGTGTAGAGAGATGCAGCCGGCCGAAGTGGCCGTGCGGTTAAAGGCGCTGCAGTCTGGAACCGCAAGACCGCTACGGTCGCAGGTTCGAATCCTGCCTCGGGCATGGATGTTTGTGATGTCCTTAGGTTAGTTAGGTTTAACTAGTTCTAAGTTCTAGGGGACTAATGACCTCAGCAGTTGAGTCCCATAGTGCTCAGAGCCATTTTTTTGTAGAGAGATGCGCTGTCAGGATTGTAACAGGTCAGTAAATCCCACACAACATTGTTACAGAAAGGCTCTGTTTGTCTTACTTGGAAAGATAATGTTCTGGCGAAACCTGTAGCGCAATATTAGAGATGACTTCTGTGAAGACTACGCGACAATTCTACTTTCACTATCATATATCTCGCATAGCGATGATGGGAACAAATCGAGAGAGATTAAGGAGCGTGCAGAGGCATATAGCCACTAATTTGGCCTCTCTCCAGTTGTGAATGTAATAGGACAGTAAATCGCAAATATTGGTGCAAAGTCACCATCGCTTACGGAGTATGTGTATAGATGTAGATGCCACTGCCGTTTGTCACTGAGACACTTCTGTGTGAAACAGAATAGCGTGTTCACACAAGAAGGTGTCGCAACGGTGAACCAAGTAAATTGCGACATAACAGGGCAGAAATTTGCGTATTTGATAGTTGCACTACAAATGGCATTCGTGTCCCGGGACGCTCGAGGAATAAACGACACAGAGAGCTGTCAGCGCCGTTGTCGCAAAGCCATCACTGTGAAGTAGAATCGGAGAGCTAACATTCGATTTATGCAGGCCTCCAGCAAAACGTGGCAAGGAAATCCTTTACACCTGTTTCCTGCCGCACTTAACGGAGGCCTAACAACTTGTATGGCGAACGGGAAAACTGCTTCGCTAATCCACACAGATCCATAACTTTGTTTAAAGGAGCGAAGACATCCGCCTACAGAGACCAATAAATATGTATGAGCCATTCGGTAAGGAAAACCCATCGAATATAGCTTCCGCCCCTCACGAACGTAGCCTTACTGTAGCCGGAAAACGTAATGGCACTGAAATTCGACAGGTAGCAACTAAGTAAATCGCACGCCGGCAAGAAAAGTGACACTTGTCGACAAACGGCAATTTTTAATTTGTCACTGAAAAATACGTGTGAAGTGCCACAACTTGCACTAAAAAAATATAATGGAATTTACTGCCAACAATACATACTTGAAATTTAAAAGAAGCTTATACTGTTTTGGTATAAGTTTCGTAGAATTCATTTTTAAAGTCGAGTTTTCTTAAGTACTGTGTTTCTGAGCTGTGTCACTTTTCTTGCCGGCGTGCGAAATGTCAATAACCCCTGTTAAAAGTTCTAGCTTCTCTCAGTTCGATAATAATTCTTTTTTAATTGTAATCGGAACTGTAAGTAGCGTCATGTTACTCGCATAGCAAAGTATTGCGAATTGTTGAACAGTGTTCGACTGGGAAATCGGCTATCGTACGTCTACGTTTGTTAGGTTCTACTATTGATTAAATTTTCTTTTATTGTATAGTTCTAATTTCAAACTATAACAAGTGTTTCACTGAATGTGGAGTCAATATGACTTGTAAGCTCAGGAAGACGGAAAATGTTGTCAGATTGTAGTTTCTTCGAATTTTAAAGACGGTTCAGTGAAGAATTATACTCGTACTGGCACATAAGGCTCCATTCTCACAGTCACTTTGGCGAACTGGTCGTGGGATTAGCACGGCGAATAAGTCGCATTTGTCACCTGGTACTCTGTTCTCGCAAGACATCATCATGCGTCAAAAGCAGTGCACCCGCCTGTTCCGCGACCTATAGCAGCGAATGGCGCATTTGACGACATTTATCACTAGCAAATTCAACAGCGCTCATTCATCACGTGATCCCATTTGCAGTAGACAGTGTCGGTAGGCCGCTGCCGCCAAGGCAGATTGCACTGCGTTTGTTCGTTAGCAGTTAGTGATTGATGCTTCACGTACCTCCTGCATCTTTTTACATTTACAAGGTGAACTACAAACCGTGCACTTTTGACGCCACAGCGCGACTCCTTTTATACTAACAGTTCAAAAGTGTCTCCCAAAAAATTTCATCCGTGCATATTTTCGTTCGAAAATGGACGTGAGAGAAAGGCAATTTGGAAACAAACTAGTCACGTGTGCAGCAACAATCTTCATTCAGTACTGTATATCTGTATTGCCAGTTAGGGCAGAGGCTAGGGTTTTGCGTTACAATACTTGGTTCGTAAACTGGATTCCTAGCTGAGAAACCCGGCGTTGCCCGGGTATATATCTATGCAAATCTTGGTATTAGTCCATGATCTCCTCCTTCCTGTCTCTGTCCATCTCCTCCTCCCTCCTCATTCTGTCCATTCCTCCTCCCACCTCTCAGTGTCAGTCTCCTCCTCCTCCTCCTCTTTCTATCCACCTCGTCCTCCTCCCGCTCTCTATCCATGTCCTCCTCTCTCTCTGTCAAACTTTTCCTCCCTTTCCCTCTGCTCAACTCCTCCTAATCCCCTCTCGGTCCATCTCTTCATCTCGTCTCTCCGTCCACCTTCTCCTCCCCCTTCTCAGTCCATGACCCCCACCATAGTGGGAGGTTGGTGATTTGTACCCGCATAAGATTTCTTTCCCAATAGTATGTGTACCAAGTTCTTTTGAAATCAATCCAAGGTCCTAGTGAAGAGAGGTACGTGACATACAGGATGATTCCATGATGATATTACAAAACTTACTGGGATGATGGAGAAAGGTAAATGTATCAATTCTGGGTAAGGGGCCCTCGTCTAGAAACGACGGAGTCGAAAGTTATGAGTGAAAATCCTTCTCTGAAATGCATACTTTAAGAGCTATGAGCACTTGTTCATCTTCGCTACTGTGAAACACTTCTGCTGAACAAATGTCCACAGCTCATAAGGTATGCGTTTTACAGCCAATGTTTGCAAGACACCTTTTTCTCGTTTTAGTCCATGCCAGCACTGCAAATTTAACAATCTTAGCAGCAGCTGTAACAGCACATGTATTCAACTATCAGAGGTATCATATCGATTTTTGCTTATAACTTTTGATTCATTTGTTTCCAGAACAGGGTCCTTTACCACAAATTATATGAAAGTTTGTAATATAATCATGGAATCACCCTGTATATGCCACATATATCAGAATGCCCGATTCTGTCTTGTCTTACGCCATACGACTCCAGAGAGGATTTAAATTTAAATGTGGTATTCAGTCGTGTGGCTTGATCCTAAATTCAGAAAAAACTTTTTACAAAGTTAATGACTCGCTGCAGTGCTCATTCTCGGGATCTTGTTGACTGACGCAATTGACAGTACAAATATGAGACGAATTGCACTTTATACGTTTAAGGCTCTTAGGCCGAGCCTACCGAAAAAATTCAAAATAATTCGTCCATAGCCGGCCGGAGTGGCCGTGCGGTTCTAGGCGCTACAGTCTGGAGCCGAGCGACCGCTCCGATCGCAGGTTCGAATCCTGCCTCGGGCATGGATGTGTGTGATATCCTTAGGTTAGTTAGGTTTAATTAGCTCTAAGTTCTAGGCGACTGATGACCTCAGAAGTTAAGTCGCACAGTGCTGAGCCAATTGAGCCAATTCGTCCATATTGAATTTAATCCAATCTGATCACGTACCTTTGTAGATGTTTTCAAATATTTTACGACTGAACTTCGTATATTCACCCGCCGGTATAATGCATCACTCCTCTTGCTTTGTAACCAATAGCAGCTTGGAAATCTGTGCTTGTTACGACCATGCGCAGTAAGCCCGTTTCTTTCAC
Organism: Schistocerca nitens; assembly: GCF_023898315.1. Taxonomy (NCBI): domain Eukaryota; kingdom Metazoa; phylum Arthropoda; class Insecta; order Orthoptera; family Acrididae; genus Schistocerca; species Schistocerca nitens. The sequence continues at coordinate 804,673,312 of NC_064616.1, read as the reverse complement.
GTGGCGGACTGGAGTTCTGTAACCAATAGCAGCTCGGAAATCTGTGCTTGTTACGACCATGCGCAGTAAGCCCGTTTCTTTCACGTGGCGGACTGGAGTTCTACAGCCTGCATAAGGGTTCTAAGAGTTAGCGTTTGATTTGTTTCTACTTTTCGCCAGCAGGTGGATACAAGCGCAACTGTCATTGACAAGTCTTTCAGTAGTTCACTAACAGATAGCGCTACTTCGCATAGTCTAGCACACGGGCAGATAGCCGGCAAGAATGAGAAAGCATTCACTCTCAATTTAAGTGTTTATTTATAACACAAAGAACAAGAAGACATTCATAATTTAAAGAAAATCGATGTGTATGCATCATTGGATGTTGTTGCTAGATGACAGAAAATAGCCTACGTGTTTTCATTGTTCCTCAGATTAAAATTTAGTAGCCGTATTTAAATCAACAGTACTAGACATGCATATGGTGAAACCTCGAACAAGAATTTTGTGGTAGTGTAAAAAGTAGTGGTAGTGATTAACTGATTAGTGAAGCACATTTCAATGTGTCCTGTCACGTCAGTCTGTCTTGACAACATGTTGTCGAAACGAAAACTATAAGTTGTCTAATATTTAAATCACTAAGTTGTAAAGCGTAGAAATGCTGACTACGGACGCGTTTATTTCATCACAAGACCCAATGAATTTTTTAATTGAAAACCCTTAGTTCTTCTCTCGTCTTTCTTTTGGAGATAAATTCCTGGTGAAAGAACGAAAGCAGACGCCAAGTCCTTCTATTATGAAAAATTTGTAAGCCGTTTCCGGAACAGAATGGTACAATTCAAAACTGAGATTAAGTGGCAGCGTTGTAAGAAACAAACGTTTTTATTTCTACCGTGTACTCTTTGGAATGGCAATGAAGATTTTAAATTGCATAAGTGGCAAGTAGGCGAAGTCTTCAAAATCTACTCACGAAAGCTAAAAAGCGTGAATGTTCCACTTCACATATCACAGCAGCTGTTACATACAATTAGGCAGGTACAGTAAGAATTGACCATGCTGTTTCAGAAGCAGCAGGCTTGGAAGCTTTGAAAGACAATGAGAAGGTTGATTGAAACAGAAGCATAAATGAAAGATCATTTATCATCCGATGCAGTATTTAAGGGCACTTCCTCCGACACACAGAATGATTTAATAGCTTACATTACGGATGTTGTTAAAGAACAAATTTCAAGTGAAGTTTAAAAATAGTCGACGAAACAACGGATGTCTCAGCTAGAAGTAGAATGAGGTAATTTTTCGTTTTTCAAATAGCGAATCAGGAGAAATACAAGAGAGATTCGTGGGGTTTTATGACGTATCTAAAGACCGGCGTGCACAAGGCATAGCCAATGTTTTGTTGCAAGTGCTAAGCAGTTGGAATATTTATAAAAACAAATCAGTGTCGCAAACATACGACGGCTACAGTGCAATGGCACGGAAAAATTATTGGGTCCATTCTATTGTGAAACAAGTGTATTCTCATATTCTCTCTATCCACTGTTATGCATATCAGTTGAACCTAGTTCTCCTCTGTGCTCGTAAAAAAATTACGCAGTTAGAAATTTTTGAGGCAAATCTGTCAGGATTTCGCACATCTTTTAGCCGTTCCAGTAAAAGAAGTGAACTTCTCAGCGAAAGGGGATTTAAACTACCAGGTCCATGTGAAACAAGGTGGAATTTTCACTCACGCTCTGTACAAATCATTATTCTTCACTATAAAGACCTGAGGGCAGCATTTAATGATTTGATAACCAATGAAGGTTGAGATTATAATTCTTTACATCAAGCAATTGGGCTAGATAGTATTCAGATAACCAGACTTTTCTTTTTCTACTGCAGCTGTAGAGTTCCATTTTCCTGCATACAAGCTTTTTGTTTGACATCTTTCAAAGTAAAACTGTGGATATAAGACGCTGTAAGCTTGAAATTGAAAACTGTATTAAAGCTGGTGAATAACTAATATGTGAGGAAATTATTCTGAAATGCATAGTGGGTGCTAAGAGTCTTATACATTTAACAGAAGTATCTCAAATAAATTTCAACGAAACAGAAGTAAGTATTCAGATATTTAGAAGGGTAGTATTCAAAATAATTGACACAGTAGTAGTAAACATTGAAACTAGATTCCAGAACTTCCATGAAACAGATTCTACAGAAAGTGTAATCGAGAAAACGTTCTCAGGTTATCGTAGGACAAAGAATTTCCCTATACGTGAAGTTAAAGAACTACGTAAAGTATATCCTTTATTGACAATGGAAAACTGAAAAGAGAACATAAGTTCTCTTTTCAGTTTTCCAGCAGTGAGGATAAACTTCTAGAGCCTCAGGACCTCCTTAGCATTATAAACAATGGATTAAAATTATGTTCTCTGAATGTGTGAAATTACTGTCGTTGGTTCTTACAACTCCAACAACCACTGCGTCTTGCAAAAGAAGCGTGAGTACATCAAAACGCGTTAAAGCCTACCTTCGCACCACAGTGGCAAATGACAGACTGTCAAACTTGGCGATTTTGGCTATAGAAAAGGGAAACGGGAAATCTTCAACTAATCGGCAGGATTTCATATCTCTTATTATCAATGTTTACACCCTGAAAAAGGGTTGGAGGATAGATCAAATTTATAAAAATATGTAACGCTGCATTACTATGTATTATATTTTTATGAATGTGTAGATACTTGCTATTTTTATGCATTTATTTATCACAGTTTCGGTAGTAGTTTCAGTCTTAGTAGAAATATGTAACCAAGTTCCTTGGGCAGTGTTTCCGTTTTACAAGATTTGTTTTAAGATTTTTTTTTCATTTATCGCAATTCTAATTCTCAGCCTACCCTAAAAAATTTAACGACTCACTGGCTCGTGCCTCTCTGAAAGCTTCGGAGCATAACTGCATCGCCAATTATTAGAGCAGGATGGAACCTGCTATCAGATCTTGCACATTGCAAATGCGTAGAAAAGTGCACGTGAACACTTCATTAGTCGAAATGGACTGTTGTCCCTACCCGTACATCAACCCTTTTGCGCAGAGACGCCGACTTATAAAAAATATTTGGGGGGGAGGGGGGGGGGGAAGGCATACTGGGGGTCTTGCCCCGGGAAATTTTCTAAATTTTAGATGAAAAGTAGTGAGTTTTAAAGCTTTTTAAAGAATTGTAGAGTCATATGATCAACATTAGATTCCCGAAAACTGGACTCTCGATAATTCGACACTGCGGGAAATTCGACAAGGCTACACATTTCTTACTTTGAAAAAAGAAACAAAACATAAACACGCACAGTAATTCCGTAAAATGCTAATTTAATTTAACAGTAGTAATCATGCTTATAGACTATTACACAGAGCAGTGAATATATAGCTCTGAAAAGACAGAAATTATATTTAAATAAATCCTAAACCATCATTAAAAGAATAAAACATAAAATATTGCTGTCGCACAGTGATAGCACTTCGATTAATAAGTGAAATAGCTAATTTAAGCTTACTTTGAATAAGGCTCAGGGTTCATTAAATAAAAACAATACCTCGAAGTTAATGATTTAATACAGTTAATAAAGTTAATACAGTGTGCCTAATACTTTCAGTCAAAAAGTATGTAAATAGCGCGTTTTAATTGGGTTTTACAGCATAAAAATATTTAAGTATTTGAAAATAACTAATACAGTACTATAGTAATATAGTACTAAACTAGTACCAATATTTTGAAACTGAAAACATTATGTATGTATTTAATTCTCTATTTTATAAAGATTTTTAATATTGCTCTAAATGCCATTATTAGGGCTAGAGTGTCTTCAGAAAGGTGCAAATGTCGACTGTCTGTCTGGATTACTGAATATGAAGTCGTTGATGACTGGTCGGATATCGAATTCATCCAAAACATCTCGGTGGGAATGAAGAATAACGAAGTTGTCCAATCTCTTCTGTCCGATTGTTGATAGGAGATATGACTGCAGACATCTAAGGGCGCTAAATGACCGTTCTGCTGTTACTGTCATGAATGGAACTACTCGGAGAAGCTTAATGCACTTCACTACTTCACATAACATTTCTCCAACTGCAGGCTCTCTCAATGTCGAGGTCATTTTTAAAAAACTCAGTTGATTTTGCCAAATTTTTATCACCGCTCTTTACTAAAAGCAAGCACTCTTGTTCAACTGCAATGACCTGTGTGAGTCCAGTTGAAGCAAACTGCTCAGTAATGCAAGATTGCACCGTTTCACAAACTTCAATGTAAATAGTTTTGTATTATTCCTTTGGGGGTTTGAAAGTGTGCGGTGAGCTGGCTTCGATGTTTTCATACTTCTTTGGTATACTTCGATTCCGAGGAAGCGAAGGATCATCAACTTCTGAAGGTTTTTCTTTTAAACACAATTCCCAAAAGTGTAGTAAAAATTGTCTCAAGAGCTAAACGGCCTTTCTTCATAACTGTTCATTCAACTGACATTCGGTCAGTGATAGAATTTAGTTGCAGAACATCTTCTTTATGCGTAAACGTATTTTAATGAAGATGGAATTTTTCCAAAGCCTTTTTCCGGTTAGAAAACCCTATGGAAGTAAATGCATCTTCTTTTTTTGAAGAAAATTGTAATAGATTTTTAGCATCTGCTTTTTTGCAGATTTGGCTCAAATGGTTCAAATGGCTCTGAGCACTATGGGACTCAACATCTGTGGTCATCAGTCCCCTAGAACTTAGAACTACTTAAACCTAACTAACCTAAGGACATCACACACATCCATGCCCGAGGCAGGATTCGAATCTGCGACCGTAGCGGTCGCTCGGTTCCAGACTGCAGCGCCCAGAACCGCACGGCCACTTCGGCCGGCGCTGCAGATTTTGCAAAAAACTTTTTCGGGAGATGCTTCATATTCTAGCCATGTATATTTGATCAACCACGACTTCTGAAATGATCTTCCCTTACCGAATTGTCCAGGTTTCGACTGTGAACGGTTCTCTCCTGAAGACGACGAAGCAATTGACGACGCAGTAATTGATGGAGGTTGACTTCCAGTATCATTAACTTCCAAGCGCCCCTTTTTGTAACGAATTTATCCATTGCAAACTTAATTCACAATGCACTAAGAGACCAAAGTAAACAAATAAAATATAGTCATATAAAATAGTCCACTAGACACTAAAGTCGGAACACTAAACACATCTTCAGCGTACACGACGCGGAACGGCAGCGACAGCAGGGTGGGCTTTATATAGCCGCGGCGCCGTATTGTCTGGAAGCGTCAAGGCGACACGAGGCGGAGGGTTCCAGCCGCTTCTGCTCCAGTCCTTTTGATGTCGCCGCGGCCGCAGAGTTGGCCCGCCGGCGCCAGACTTTTCCCGAAGTGCAACGGGTAAAATTCTAAGTGTGCCGGCAGCACCGTAACACTATCATGATTCACACCACTCGTCTTCAGTTAACCTGCTTACTACCGTAATAATGATTTGTTTTAACTCATTACTTGATGTATTTTAAAAGGTAACTACCCTCAAACAAGGAAAATAAAAAATTCCAACGTAATTTTGTGATTTTACAAAGCATAATATAACTAATAATTTTTTAAGTGAGCTCAGGCCCCATGGAGTCGGCACCTGTGCTTTTGCAGGTTGTTTTTGGTGGTGTTTTTACAAACGGAGTTATGGAGATAAACTTTGAGTTCTTAAAACCGAACTTTAAGTAGCAGCACATGTATTGACAAATTCAAAACGATGTGAAGATTTTCAGAAAACTTTGGGAGTACTTTTGGAGGAAACAGAATGACGATGAATAATTAATGATTCAAGAAAGAGTCATATGTATGTGATGTTCTTAACATGTAATTGGCTGTGTAGAAAGCACCTTTGTAGAAAGCAGCTTTTGTTCTCCATTATTCAGCTCAACACTGCTGCGAGAAAGGCGTCAGTTTTCAACTACGCCGTTTCCCTAGCAGCAATATACAAGATTTTTCCTCATCGATGTTTTGTTGTTGTTGTTGTTGTTGTGGTGGTCTTCAGTCCAAAGACTGGTCTGATGCAACTCTCCATGCTATTCCATCGTGTGCAAGCCTCTTCATTTCCGAGTAACTACTGCAACCTACATCCTTCTGAGTCTGCTTAGTGTATTCACCTCTTTGTGTCCTTCTACGATTTTTACCCTTCACACTTTCCTCCAATACTAAACTGGTGATGCCTTGATGCCATAGAACGTGTCCTCCTAACCGATCCTTTCTTCTAGTCAAGTTATGCCACAAATTCCTCTTTTCCCCAATTCTTTTCAGTACCTCCTCATTAGTTACGTGATCTACCCATGTAATCTTCAGCATTCTTCTGTAACATCGCATTTCAAAACCTTCTATTTTCTTCTTGTCTAAACTGTTTATCGTCCATGTTTCACTTCCATACATGGCTACACTCCATACAAATACTTTCAGAAAAGACTTCCTGACACTTAAATCTATACTCGATGCTAACAAATTTCTCTTCTTCAGAATCACTTTCCTTGACTTCGCCAGGCTACATTTCATATTCTTTGTACTTCGACCATTATCAACGATTTTGCTGACCAAATAGCAAAACTCATCTACTACTTTAAGTGTCTCTCTTTTTCCAACCTAATTCTCTCAACATCACCTGTTTTAATTCGACTGCATTCTATTTTCCTTTTTTTTTCTTTTGTCGATGTTCATCTCATATCATCCTTTCAAGACAGTGTCCATTCCTTTTCACTGCTCTTCCAAGTCCTTTGCTGTCTCTGACAGAATTACAATGTCATCCGCAAACCTCACGGTTTTTATTTCTCCTCCATGGATTTTAATTCCTACTCAAAATTTTTCTTTTGTTTCCTTTACTGCTTGCTCAATATTCAGGTTGAAGAACATAGGGGATAGGCTACAACCCTGTCTCCCTCCCTTCCCAACCACTGCTTCCCTTTCATGCCCTCTGACTATTATAACTGCCATCGGGTTTCTGTACAAACTATAAATAGCCTTTCGCTCCCCGGCTTTGGAAGAGAGTATTCCAGTCAACATTGTCAAACGCTTTCTCTAAGTCTGCAAATGGTATTAATGTAGGTTTGTCTTTCCTTAACCTCTCTTCCAAGAAAAGTCGTCGAGTCAGCATTGCCTCGCGTGTTCCTACATTTCTACGAAATCCAAACTATGTAGGCAATAATAATGATGGCAGTAAAACATCATTGGAACTATATGACGTTTGCAACTGCCAAAAAGTAACACGAAATTTATATAAAAAGTAAATGTGTGATCTATTTTAACAACATAGAACATAGAAGGAACTACGTTCCAAGATAATTTATGGACGTCACTCCACAGATACCGAAACAAACTTGTCGTGAACTTATGTAATCAACAAGAAATAAAAAATTTGCTGCTAATTTTTCCAATAATATAATGAAAAATAGTAATAGTAGTAGTGGTAGTAGAGTGAAATCCGAAAGGCATTACTAGTCGAATAGTAACAGAGTGTGGAAATTACCTGCGGAGGGGGTTGCTACACCTACTGGCGACAAGATGCCCTGAAGAAATATAACGGACATGAAATTGATAAGCATGATAGTTGTTACCAATCGAAAGGACCTATGGCAGAGGCTGTACTGCAAACTGGGTTCGAATGTAGTTGATGAAGTAGGGCAAAACAATACACTTACGCGATGTGACTATGTATTTTCCAGGCTGCAGTGGGAGTATCTAGGGTAAAAGAAACAATGATATTCCAAGAAGGAACTTTTTGTTGAGGGGGTGGGATGTATTTGAAGAAAAGTAATACAATGCTGACAGTCGGCCGGAAAGCATGTAGGGGTGTAGTATGTGGAACAAAACAGAGTAAATGTTTCCACCCAAAAAGGAATATTTTGTTCTTAAAGAATTGCTGTCATTGCTGTACACAGTGTTCTGGGAGGAAAGGTCAATATTTTACACAGTGACAGTATAAGTAATTCTGAACAAAAAATGTTATATGAACGTAGGTCCGCAAATGCTTCGTTAGGGAGGTATGGGTATTGAAAGGAACTTTAATTCTGCAAAACTGATGTGCGCAACGTGAACGTATACGCAATGCAACTGGACCGTAACTTGATTTTCTTGAAAACAATGTTACAGAGAAGTACAGTTATGTTACACGTATTTACATACTGTTTATTTTCTTTGCATTTAGTACATAATGCATTACAACATGCATTCTACATGTATTGAGTTGAAAAAGACGTGCCACGTCTTTTACAATCGGTTTTAGCACTTATCGTACTAACGTAGTACGGTTCACAGAACAGGTTCGAATATCCCACCATGAACATCAATGCACTTTTGCGCTCTAGCGATAACATGTGTTGCTTGTTCAATTGCCTGTGGTTGGTTCCTAATGAATTCAGCAGCGTCCATGATGCGACGAAGCAGTTCATCTCGTGTATTTACCTTTGCTTTGTGCACCTCTTATTTCATCCAACCCCATAAACAGAAATCCAAAGGTGTAAGGTTAGTTGATCTTGGAGGCCAGTTAATACCACCGCCACGGCCAATCCAGCGATTACGTTTGGTGCGGTTGAGATGGTCCCTTACACGTAAGGTAACATGTGAAGGGGCACCGTCATGTTGAAAGTACATTCCAGTTCGCTTGGCTAAGGGAACGTCTTCCAATAGTTCCACAAATGAATTTTCCAAAAAATGCTGGTACCTCTCTCCCGTCAGTCGCTGATTGATAATTAATGGACCTATCATAAGGTTACCGATCATGCCGCACCAAACATTTATGGCAAAACGAACTTATAAATTGCTATACACTAAAGCGTGTGTGTTTTCCCGTGACCATGGATGATTATTGCGTGTGTTGCTTATTCCAAGTCGTGAAAACTGGGCTTCGTCAGTGAACAGTACGTATGGAAGCAAATGACTATTCTCAATTACTCAGTGACAGAACTGAAGTCGTTGGGCATTGTCGCCAACGTGGAGAGTTTGGACACGCTGTATGTGAAATGGATACAGGTTTTCCGCATTTAATGTTTCCCATACACATGTCTGTGGAACACTCATACATAGGGACATTCTTCGTATGGTCGTACTGGGACTTCGCTCAACACTTGCGATAATTTCTTCGCGTTCTTGCAAAGTTTGTTGACGTGCACGCTCGGACGAAAAATGTCTACTTGAAAGAGAGCCTGTTGCAGGCAAAGTGATAAACATTTTGATTAAAAAAAATTCACCTACCTCCGCAGTCGAACTCACGAAGTCTAGAATTCTATGATAACAGTATACCTAGCGTCCTAATTGGACAGAACAGTTATACAGTACTGACTGAAGACACTTGTCATATGTGTGGTTACAGTGTTGGCAAACTGCCTTTTTTTGACGTCCATTTTCTACCGAAAATATGCAAGGGATAGAATTCTGTAAGAGATCTTTTAGGACTGTTAGTGTGCAAGGAATACCGCTGTGACGTCCAAGTTCATAAAATTTACATATCTTCAATTCGTGGTGTTTGCTAGGGATTTTTTTCCTCGGTGGGATGACTGGGGCGGTGGAGCGCGATGCCATCCGCCACGTGGTGCCAGCTGAGGAGCTACGTGAGACACAAGTAGCGGCTCCAAGGCCCGGCGCCTCCACACAGCGTCTGAACGACGACATTGGCAGTGTGTGACACAGCGGCCGGTCGGTACTGAACAGCCAGTATCAGTATGCGGAGAGCAACAGCACACGATGGAAAAGGCGTTGCGCACATTGTGTAATAATTAAATAGTTTTGGAGATTTTTCTCTTAATTTCTCATACATAAAAACGAAAAGGCCCGTTTTTTCCTCTACTTCTTAACCAAAAATGGCTCTGAGCACTATGGGACTTAACATCTATGGTCATCAGTCCCCTAGAACTTAGAACTACTTAAACCTAACTAACCTAGGACATCACACAACACCCAGGCATCACGAGGCAGAGAAAATCCCTGAGACTTCTTAACCATTGATCAGTATAATTTCTCATTTGACGGCGCGATCGTCGTGTATTTTAGCGAAAATTGCGAGGCTGAATCAGCGTAACTAACGTCAGCTTGAAAGCAGCCTTAAAAAGTGAGGAACGCAACTTCTGAATGTGAATGAAAGTGGCAGAGATATGCATCCAGGGTTCCTCAATTGCATGATGTAAGAAACTTACAGGCTTTGCGTTGTCCTGTATAACAATTTTCGATCGACAGACACATATTGTTCTCCAGAAACTAGTTAGCCTCGGTAAGCGTCATTACAAAGGGTGATACTTCACGATTTTTTTTTAATAGGGCAGAGGTATGATGCAGAAATAATACATACATGTTGCGTATACTATAGCTCGATAATTTATTTTAAACAGACTGATAAAGGTATAGATACCAATATATTACGTACCTAACTCAAAGCAGCTAGTTCAACGGAATACGGTGCGTCTCAGGAGGAGTGGAAGTTTGGGAAGTGTAAATCTAATTTTTAAAAAACGGCTTGATTTTTGATATCGAAACAGTGGCCTCTTCATATGCAGAGTTACTAAGACAAGTTAGAAGCTTATTACATACGCAAATGGAAAAGTATTGGTCGTCGTCACATGGAGTTGAGCTGATAGGCGATGAGTTCTTTTAGAATACAAGGAAATCCATAATTTGAGCCGTTACTGACCTCTCCACTGTTTCTATGTAAACAACAAAGTGCATATTGCGGGTCCTGCAGGCACTACGTACGCTAACCTAACAAATGATTCCAGTCTGATACTGCTGCCCAGCATGTTATGAAGGCATTATAACACACAACATAGTAGTGAAGCCAGAATGCCTATATGCAAGCGAATGGCTGGCATTGAACTATAATACATGTGCGAGTGAGCCGGCCGAAGTGGCCGTGCGGTTAAAGGCGGACAGTCGGCTCGCAGCCGTGCTAGCGTGCGGAGCTGCTCCGCGCGCCGTCCGACGCTCCGCTCTCGGCGGTGTTTACTTCCGCGTCGCGGTGTTTGTGTCTATTGAGTCCAGTACTAACGTACACCATGGCGCACTCGTACCGCCGTGCAAGGATCAAAGTAACGTTTCAGGCCGAACATCCACGAACCAGAGCTTTCGAAGTCGAACAGTTCATACGCGAGGATCTACGTTTGAACCCCCAGGACGTAATCGGCATACATTTTTCCATCACTGGAAGTGTTGTCTACATCAAGATGTCGACGGAGGAAATTTGCAATGACATAATTCACCGTCATGCCAACGGACTGAAATTTAAACACTCTGATGGACATATGGGTGCTGTGACAGTCGCCCATGCTGGATTCGGTCTCCGGACATTGCGGGTGTTTGAGCTCCCGTTCGAGGTGCCTCAGGATGTGGTCATTGCCGCTTTCCAACCATATGGCACCGTCTTGGGTCACATCGCGGAGAAGTGGCAAACATTTACGACCTACCCCGTATTAAATGGCGTCCGGCAAATAAAAATTGAGCTGACGAAACATGTCCCATCGTACCTGCTGATTGGCGGTGTGAGGGCCATCGTCATGTATGATGGACAGCCACGAACGTGCGCAGGATGTGGCCAGGAGGGACATGTACGTTCCGAATGCTTACACCGCCGTTTAATTCAGACGCCGTTACGTGAAGAGACCCAGGCTACGACGGTCACGTCCTTACCCATCACCTACGCCAAGGTTGCACAGGACCCCGTCGTACCAATCTCGATTGCGCCAGCAGCATCGTCAACGCCACCCGCCGCAGCACAACGCGCCGAGGACACAAGCACGGTGTCGCCTCCAGTGCTCGCTTCAGGACCGTCCGGTTTGCAGACCGACACCGATGTTCCTGTTGGAACCATGGACGTCGACCTCGGTGTCGTGCCAACGTCTGCCTTTGTCCAGACGGGTTCGGCGTCAGACGACGGGCGACCACATTCTGATTCAGAAGGCCACATCAGAAAACAGCGGTCTCCTCGTAAACACAGGAAACGACGACGAACGCCTTCCGATGACGCCCTTTCTCAGACGGCCCCACGAGATGTCGACCTGATGTCTGACGGTGATCTCCCACATTGCGTCCAGTCACGCGATGTGGCAGCAACAGGCGCCCCTCCTGTGACGCCTACTCTCCCAGCCAGGGACGTGTCCTCGCCGTTGTCAACGAATGATGACGGCGGTCCCTCTGCCACTCATGTTGCGGAATCCACAACACCCGTTCCGGAAGTACGTGACCGTCACATGTCCACGTCGTCAGCTTCCTGGGCCGATGACGTTGAAGAAGAAGTGGAACAGACTGCCAGCGTGTCTGCACAGGAGTCCACTTCGGCGACACTGGGGCTGGCGCCCCGCCAGTAATTATCACCACGGCGGGACCACCGGCGGGTCTCCACCTGCCGAATACTTCTACCGCACGTTCTGCAAATACTGAGGATGGCCGTACACAGCAATATCGTATCGCCACGATGAATCTTGCCACCATTCGTGCCCCCCATAAACTGGCCATGTTCAGAGACACTATTTACTCTGCGGATGTGGATATAGCACTCTTACAAGAGGTGTTTGTGGCTGACTTCCTAGTTCCCACCGGATACAACGCTCATGTTTCCCCCGCATCCGATACCGGTAGCGGCGTCGCCATCCTGCTACGCGACGGACTCCCTGCAGAGGACGTCATCTACCTCCCCACTGCGCGAGGTATGGCCCTCACACTGTTCGGCGTGCGTATTATTAATATCTACGCTCCGTCCGGCACTGGCCGCCGTCATGACCGACAAACTTTTTTTGCCGAAAGCGTCACACCCCTCTTCACCGGTCCGCAGGACGATTTGGTACTCGGTGGGGATTTTAACTCGACACAAGAGCCTGCGGACCAACTCCCGCGACATTCCCCTTGTGCATCTCTCTCAGTGGTCATCGACCGTCTCCGACTTGTTGACACATGGAAGAAGCTCCGCGGAATTCAACCGGGATATACATTCTACACCTCTCACTCGTCAAGCCGCATAGATCGCATCTACGTTACCCGCTCCCTTGCTGATGGCACACGTCATGCGGAAGTCTGGCCCTTGGCCTTTTCAGACCATGATGCGTACCTCTGTGACGTCACTCTCGCCCGACAGCAAGTGTGGCATAGTCGTGGTCTGTGGAAACTCAACGTCGCTCACCTGACCTCCTCAGACTGTCGCCGTATGGTCGAAGAAGCGTGGGCACGCTGCCACCATCGTCGAGAAGCCTATGACTCCACCTTATCATGGTGGCTCTCCTGTGCAAAGCCGACCCTCAGGAAGACTCTGATGAGTTATGGGAAGGAATTAAAGGCGTGGCAAACTAATACCCTGCACTTCTACTACACCATTCTACGTGACTGTACGACGATGCCTTTCTCGCCAGCCCGGCAGTCGATGGTCCATCGCACGAAGGCGCAGATCTCCTTGATCATGCGGCGTAACTTGGAAGGCACTGTAGTCCGTTCTCGAGCTTCTAATCGAATCCCTCAAGAACGTCCGTCGATGTACCACCTCCTTCAGGAAAGACAACGACGACGACGAGCTCTGATCCAAGTCCCCACTGATGTGGAAGGGCGCCGGCACGACACCCAACAAAGCATCGGTCGTGCTCTCCATGCTCATTTTGCCGGGCTATACGCAGCCGTACCGCATTCTGCAGCACTGATCACAGAAGTCGCTCAGCTTACTACGAACACTCTTCCGGAGGATGCAGTGCATGACCTCCAAGACGAAGTCACCACAGATGAAGTGGTAGACGCTATCAAGGCGGGTTCCGATAACAGATCTCCTGGACCTGACGGTATACCCATCGAATTTTATAAAAGTTTTCACTATTTGTTGGCTTCCACGTGGACGGCAATCGCACAAGAGCTGATGTCACCGATGACAGTGGTCCCGAGCGCCTTTCTAGAAGGCATTATTATCCCCGTACATAAACCGCGCGGGTTATCGAGGGTCCAGGACTATCGACCAATTACTTTGCTCAACAGCGACATGAAAATATTCACACGGCTACTGGCATCGCGACTCAAGAAGGTCGCACGTTACGTCACATCCTGCGACCAGACTTCCCTAGGAGGCGACAACAACATCCGTACGGCCCTTTGCCGTTACAGAGACATGATAGCATTAGCGCATCATCAGCGTCTCCCTGGCGCCTTGGCTTCACTGGACTTTAGCCAGGCTTTCGACCGTGTTGACCACTTCTATTTACGGACAGTTCTTCAGCATATGGGTTTTCCTGGCGGTATTGTCACAGCGGTTATGGGGCCTGTTGAGTAGTGCAACCTCTAAAATCATGTATAATGGTCGTCTTACACCGTCCCTGGTCATCGCACGATCTGTACGACAAGGATGCCCTCTTTCCACGATTTTGTATGCTTTCGCCTTGGAACCCCTGCTCCAGGGCATGCGGCAACGTTTGGAAGGCATGGCTGTGCAAGGCCACCGTTTTTGTTGTACAGCCTACGCAGACGACATAGTACTATATCTGCGCAGTGAAGATGAAGTGAAGATTGGCGTGTTACTACATCCCACTAGATGAAGATGTTTGGGATATGGACTGTCACCTGTCAATAGGTGCACCATACCTTGTGTAGGGGCAAAGTCACGCAGTTCGAGCCTGTTCCTGGTCCTTGGTAATATGCCGTAAACGGACCTTGCAGTGCTCCTAGTGTCCCAGTCAGACTGCCATTCATCTGACTTCCAGGCTCGTAAATGTATTTTATCAGTAATATGCGTTCCTGTGATCTCGTACAAATGGCTCGATTATATTGCTCACGTCCCAACCAATGAAGAACTGCCCTGTAACGTACCACGATATCCATCGTACATATCCCGAGGATCACCTCTGAACCCTCTACATGTGTAGTGCGAAAAGCACCAGTGAGCCTCAGACGTATGCTCCGACGAATTCATCGCAGTATTGTTTCGTAGCTGCCTAGTCTAAGGTGATGCGTCCAGACGCTGGCTGCGAAGCCCACAATAGCGTTGAAGATAGCTTTGTGATATGATCGCACCACATGCAACGGAAATTCGTAGTCAGCAGTTACAGCACGGGCATTCTTATGCATAATTTTGGCCACTTTCTGAGTGACAGATTTTACGTGTTCTAGAAAGTTTCTTTTCTCGTCTAGAAGAATGCCTAAATACACTCCTGGAAATGGAAAAAAGAACACATTGACACCGGTGTGTCAGACCCACCATACTTGCTCCGGACACTGCGAGAGCGCTGTACAAGCAATGATCACACGCACGGCACAGCGGACACACCAGGAACCGCGGTGTTGGCCGTCGAATGGCGCTAGCTGCGCAGCATTTGTGCACCGCCGCCGTCAGTGTCAGCCAGTTTGCCGTGGCATACGGAGCTCCATCGCAGTCTTTAACACTGGTAGCATGCCGCGACAGCGTGGACGTGAACCGTATGTGCAGTTGACGGACTTTGAGCGAGGGCGTATAGTGGGCATGCGGGAGGCCGGGTGGACGTACCGCCGAATTGCTCAACACGTGGGGCGTGAGGTCTCCACAGTACATCGATGTTGTCGCCAGTGGTCGGCAAAAGGTGCACGTGCCCGTCGACCTGGGACCGGACAGCAGCGACGCACGGATGCACGCCAAGACCGTCGGATCCTACGCAGTGCCGTAGGGGACCGCACCGCCACTTCCCAGCAAATTAGGGACACTGTTGCTCCTGGGGTATCGGCGAGGACCATTCGCAACCGTCTCCATGAAGCTGGGCTACGGTCCCGCACACCGTTAGGCCGTCTTCCGCTCACGCCCCAACATCGTGCAGCCCGCCTCCAGTGGTGTCGCGACAGGCGTGAATGGAGGGACGAATGGAGACGTGTCGTCTTCAGCGATGAGAGTCGCTTCTGCCTTGGTGCCAATGATGGTCGTATGCGTGTTTGGCGCCGTGCAGGTGAGCGCCACAATCAGGACTGCATACGACCGAGGCACACAGGGCCAACACCCGGCATCATGGTGTGGGGAGCGATCTCCTACACTGGCCGTACACCACTGGTGATCGTCGAGGGGACACTGAATAGTGCACGGTACATCCAAACCGTCATCGAACCCATCGTTCTACCATTCCTAGACCGGCAAGGGAACTTGCTGTTCCAACAGGACAATGCACGTCCGCATGTATCCCGTGCCACCCAACGTGCTCTAGAAGGTGTAAGTCAACTACCCTGGCCAGCAAGATCTCCGGTTCTGTCCCCCATTGAGCATGTTTGGGACTGGATGAAGCGTCGTCTCACGCGGTCTGCACGTCCAGCACGAACGCTGGTCCAACTGAGGCGCCAGGTGGAAATGGCATGGCAAGCCGTTCCACAGGACTACATCCAGCATCTCTACGATCGTCTCCATGGGAGAATAGCAGCCTGCATTGCTGCGAAAGGTGGATATACACTGTACTAGTGCCGACATTGTGCATGCTCTGTTGCCTGTGTCTATGTGCCTGTGGTTCTGTCAGTGTGATCATGTGATGTATCTGACCCCAGGAATGTGTCAATAAAGTTTCCCCTTCCTGGGACAATGAATTCACGGTGTTCTTATTTCAATTTCCAGGAGTGTATCTACAGACAGTTCAGCCTCAGGAAAGGATATCTGGCAAGAGAAAGTCTTCCCTTCAGAAGTGTGTATGTGGTTTTATGAAAATCTATAGCAGTTTGATGCTCTTGCACCAATACTGAATCTGAGCAAGCACATAATTCGCCGTTTTTCCTCAAGTCTCGCCCTGGAGTCTGCAGACACAACCTCAAGGATGTCATCTGCGTATGCAACTCAGTAGCATATGCATACTGGGGTTCAATATTACGATTCCAGAACAGTGGACCACTTATGGTGCCTTGAGAACAGCCCTTGGTAACCTTTTTGATTGTCTTGCTCTGCCCCGCGAATCACTGAACAGTAAGTCCACCACAATAATCTACAAAGCTCTTAATAAGACATTTGGGGCCCTGAGATCTCGAAGGCTTGCGACCATCGCAGGCCACCAAAGATTGTCGAATGCCCCTGCGATGTCAATCATGAGCGAGACTGCATACTTCGTTGTCGAATTTTCTACAATCTGAAGCGCTCTATTAACCGCAACATCTATAGACTTCCCTTTTCTGAATACATATTGACACTGGTTTAGACCCAAGAGCTCCATGAGCACCTGCAACCGATCATAAAGCAGACGTTTCTGAACTTTGGCCAAAATGTTTAATAAGCAAATAGGTGTATAGCTTTACGGTGATGCTGGGTCTTTATCCTTTCCCTTTTTAATCGCTATTGCCCTAGCTGTTTTCCATATCGCCGGGATCCTACCTATTCGCAGCGCCTATTTTAGTTTGCTGTCAAATATGGCACTGTTAGTGGATCTACCTTCCACACGACCTCAGGGTGGACGCCATCTGGACCAAGTACTTTTCCATTTCTGAGCTTGGAAATTACTACAGCAACTTCTTCTTGCGTGAACGGCATCACCAACATCTGATTGCCGTATCCGTTATCTAGTTCACTTCTAAGTTGTGCGTGTATTTCAGTATCACTGTCTGTGTTATCATCAGGAAGCAATGCGGCTAGCAGATATTCTGCTGACTCCCTCCATCCAGCCATCATTGAGCCATCCTCTTTATAAGAGTTGCGGACATGACTGTAGGCCCCTTAAACTTTTCAGTCAATAATTTACACGGTCTTCCCCATGTGTCAAACTGCAGTTGCCTTAATAGAAATTTCCCTCAGTGTATTCTTTTAATTTCCTGAAGCATTGTTTTGTAGCGCGTCTTAATTGCCCTGTATTCATGGGGCCTGGCAGCCTGATTGTCCTAGAGTATGTTGATAAGGTCTTCTTCTTGATATTACCGAACCCCTCAGCTTGGAGAGTTCTGAGCTCCAAGTGAACGTAGCCTGATTGTTTGCCTTTTTCCTGGGAATATAAAAGTCCTGTACTCTTTGCAAGAGTTCAGTTAGTAGCTGCGCACCCAAGGCCACGTCTACCGGAAGCATTTCCATTGGGAATCCTGCGACGTAGGCAACTAAGCCATCCCAATCCGTTTTCCTGATGTCTAACCCAATCCTGCTTTCCTCTGTGTTATTGTCATTTGCCCCATTGCACTTGCCAACTATTAATCTTAGTTGCTGCCATGCGGTTTGCTAAAGAGACATCTATGTTAGTTGCTACACCTGCTCGTCCCTCGGCTGGTCTTCTAAATTTAAAACAAAGCGGTCCACTTCCTGTATTGTGTCCTCTAGTATCTGATCTCGTTCGTCAGTTTACCTACTGTGCCACAGAGAGCATTTTGCATTCGCATCTGTTGCCACAAGGAGGCACGCATCTCATCCATACAGAGCAACCGCCCTGAGTTCATCCACATGAGGTGCGATGGGATGAGAATACACCATGTATATGCGTACTACAACACTCTTTGCCTGCGCGTCCTTCACTTCTGTTGGGACCATCTACATTGCTATGCCATCTTCGTCACAATGAATTTCCTATTTGTAACGGAATGGCAGAAATTGTCTCATGGTGGCCAGTAAATGTTACCATATCCGCAGGAGAATGTAGGAGCTTACTGTTTCTACAGTATGGTTCTGGTGGACACCGAAATATCAGCGACTGTAGCTCGAGGCAAGTGAAAAGAACATCTAGCTGTTGATTAAAAACATTTTCGCTGTTTATTGCTGCAGCCACTGAATGAAAAAAAGTCACAGTAAACATTTGACGGTTGGACACACTATTTTTTCTTACTCAGTGTAATATTTGTTTGCCGGCCGGAGTGGCCGTGCGGTTCTAGGCGCTACAGTCTGGAGCCGAGCGACCGCTACGGTCGCAGGTTCGAATCCTGCCTCGTGCATGGATGTGTGTGATGTCCTTAGGTTAGTTCGGTTTAATTAGTTCTAAGTTCTGGGCGACTGATGACCTCAGAAGTTCAGTCGCATAGTGCTAAAAAAAAATGGTTCAAATGGCTCTGAGTACTATGGGACTCAACTGCTGAGGTCATTAGTCCCCTAGAACTTAGAACTAGTTAAACCTAACTAACCTAAGGACATCACAAACATCCATGCCCGAGGCAGGATTCGAACCTGCGACCGTAGCGGTCTTGCGGTTCCAGACTGCAGCGCCTTTAACCGCACGGCCACTTCGGCCGGCCGCATAGTGCTCAGAGCCATTTGAACCATTTTGTAATATTTGTTTGCGAATGTATGTAAATGGAAGGCCTGATACCCTCTCATATAGGTTATATAGAAATAAAAGTTGTGCGTACAGTAAAAGCGTCTCGATTCCTGTGTGGCAAGAAACTGGTTATCGTTTTGATGTTTTTCGTATGACACATGGTCTTCAGTGAATGATTTGTCGAAATCTTTGTGAACGCTTCTTATGTGTTTCGTATTTCGTACTGAACTTCAGTACGAAAAGTAGAAGTGTTGCAGGGAAGTAGTGAATACTTAAATGTTTCGTAGCGGTGCCATACTGACAAGTTCATAACCAATAATTACCCTTATTGCTACGCATACTCCCACTGGTTCAGAAAAACGGCATTCGCTCACATTATTGTTTTCACGCTTTACCCTGGAGTCATAGCTAGCTTCTGAACTAGGCCCAGAATAACTTCAAAACACATTTGGAAACACGAATGTTCCTGACTGCCACAGTGGCTACTACAGTGCTACACTCAGTACTGCCATTGTTTTCCGTCTGTTAAGCTGGTAGTGACCGGAGAGAAACGCTAGTGATCTGTACTATTCCGACTACTACTGACTTTCCCGATTCAGGAGACGTTAGATAAATAGTGCACGCCTACGAACGTTTCATAACAATAATATGTTCAAATGTGTGTGAAATCTTACAGGACTTAACTGCTAGGGTCATCAGTCCCTAAGCTAACACACTACTTAACCTAAATTATCCTAAGGACAAACACACACACCCATGCCCGGGGGAGGACTCGAACCTCCGCCGGGACCAGTAGCACAGTCCATGACTGCAGCGCCCTAGAGCGCTCGGCTAATCCCGCGCGGCATAACAGTAATACCTGAAATGCGTTTAAGGCTTTTGTAATGGATTTATATATAAATGTACAAGATGTTATTTATTTCGAGTAACTGTCCAGGAAGTCAAAGGGAACCACTTCAAAGTCTGTTATGTAAGGATAAGAACATATGTTTTAGGACAATTGAGGAAGATTGTAAATGCAGTCACATCAGACTGAAGAGAAGCGTATGGTAAAGACATCAATCAGAAGCGAATGACATACAAGAAGTTAGATAGGAGCGATCTGTATTGGGTGCTGTGTCTCCCAATTTGATTGCCAGAATTTGTTGGACCTCTCACGCCTGCAGGTAACATTTCACCTTTTCCGACAAACAGTGTTGTGATGCGTTTTGCCCTGCCGCTTTACTACTATGGTGGAAGTTTCACGTTGGCCTCGCTGGCCGTTGCGTCTGCGGCGATTATAAAGATTGGTAGCGGCGTGAGAGGAGTGCAAACAGTGAGAAGCGTATCAATCCGGGAGGCGGGAGCGGCTAGGAATGTGGATGTTGACAGGGGCAGGTAGCAGAGCCAAGGCCGTGCCGCGCCACACACTGTGCCAACAGCTCTGCCTCACAGCTGGCCTGCAGGCAGCCGCCGCCAAAAAGAACACCGCTGCACTTGCCCAATACTGCACACTGCCACAGGCACGCCCTGAGCCAGGTCCAGCAGTTGTTCGTGCCTGTTTCAGCCGTTTTTTGGCTACTTCGCAAGAGGCTTTATTGTTCTATTGCCGCGCTCGCCTTGTTACAGATACATAAAATATCACGGTAAAATAAATTCTGTGCACATCAGATGATTGGTTACAATAAAAGATCTGTCGCTCTTCCACTGGGAACTGAATTCGGTATCCATAACTGCAAACTCTCTCCATTTATGACACAATTCAATAAAAGACCATACAAGTGTTCACTATTTATCGCCAGATGCTGTTGTTATAATCTTATAATAATATTTCCCTAATTGGAGTATGTTTAGTTAGCATAGTTAGATTAACATAAATAAAACTAATAATACATATATTACACAGAAAAAACATGATAGTGTCGTCATCTTCCCGCTAGTGGGAGTTTACACCAATATTACTCCTATTTGGAATCGTGTAAGTTTAAATTGTTTTACATTGTATTGCTTTTATCTGTTATTATACTAATTCGGGGCTCACATTAAAGCAAATTTATTCCTCGTTACCATACAGTTGCATCCATGGAACCATTTTCAGACATTATAATTTGAGTCAACAAGTTCTATCATAAACACCACAATGAAAAATGAAGTGTGTCATATGCTAGAATCAGTTTAAAACAACCTGCTCATCCAATGACCATTACATCTGAATAGTCTCCACTAGAGTGCTTTTGGAAATGGCTTCGTTGCTTTATCTATACAGTAGTGAGGAGTAATGGATCGTTATACGTTCAGCCTGCTGTGGAACAATGTCGTTATTGATAACTTTTTGCGGAGCCTGAGGACCGACGGACATCCAAAATGACTGAAATCTGATTACTAAGTTTTTGGGTTTGGCGCTGAGTTAACGTTGCCGTTTTGCTTCCCAAGTCGTCTTTGTCGGGGGTCAAGCGCTGTTTGGACTCCAAACTGGGAACATGACAAGCGGCTTGTCGTGTTAGCGGTTGTGCGCTGCGCCGTCAAACAATCTCGCACAGATTTAAAACTAGCCATACTGTGAAGACGTTGTGGGTGAAGAAACTGTCGTATGATATTAACCTCACTAAAAGCGCCGAAATATGCGATTATCTTTGAATGGAGATATAGCGTGATATGTTTTCCCACGTGGTTGAAGCAAATTCATCGCCAGATCCCAAAATTTACTGAAATAAATGATCCGTCATTCTAAACTCTATTGCCTCCGTTACAACATGTTGGACTCCTATACCACAAGGCTGGTGAGTACACCGAACAAAAAATCAGTCACCCGGTTTGACGAACATTCAATCATCCATCGCACCTCGACTGCCCAGTTAAACCACTAAATCTTAATCGCATAGCAAATGACTGGGACTATTGGGACAACGGGACAAATTTAGAAATTAACACCACCACAATCCGATATCTCTACCGGATCTAATCATCAATGAGTGAGTGGTTTCATCTGGATACGACGTACTTGAAGAAACTAGTGGACTCTCTTACTGGTCGAACTGAGGTCTGTATCACAGCTGCAGGCAGCCCTGTGGGGAGAGGGGTGACTAGTTTTTGGTCCAGCGTGCTTACGATATAATTTTATGGAGTATCCGTTTTTAAAAAGCGTAAGGCCAACGTATCAAAAATTTATCATCTTTTTAATTTGTTTTGGCACATCCACATGAACTAACCAAGGATTCATATGCCAATTCGCACTTTCGTCTCTTCCCAGTACCGGTAACGATGGTTTTTGAGACGTTTATCGGGGATATCTAACTAAGATGTTATACAAGAAAATGATGTAATAATTATAATTTATGTGTCAGCCAACGCTCTTGCTGCTTTGGAAACAACGGTTCCTCCCCGATCATGGGAGTTAGGCAACGTCGGGCCCAGTTAGTACTTTGGTGGGTGACTGGGAGCAAGCGGGTGCCGTTGGCAAATCTCCGAAATGGCGTCCAATTGAAATACTTGCTCCAGGCCGTGGTACGATACGGGATTATTATCATTATTATTTATATGTTGTCACAAATAGCCGAAGAAAGGCGACGTATTTTCATAACGCAAACTTTTTTGGACATGAATGCCTGGTGATAAGCTATTGTCACATCAGAGCAGAACAACAAAGATTTATTTTTCTAGATCATTTTTATAATGCAAACGTTTCGAACACGAACGCCTTAGGGTGAGACGTAGTCACGTCAAAATGAAACGTCAAAGGTGCTATTTTAAGATCTATGCTAATAAAGCCGTAATAGCACGTTACCGAAATTGAAGTATATACACTAGAAAACCTAAGTATTCTTTGAAACTTGTTTACGTCATTAATACAAGTACAATAAATGCCGTTACACAAAACCAGTTTTAAAAGTAACTACCATCGATCGTAAAAGCTCTTACCAATAATAGTTCCTACTGACGTCTGTCTTTGGGGTTTGACGGAGAACCGAATGTATACTGAAATAGCTGTACTATCTGGAGCGTATTGTGGTTCTTCCGCAGTGCGTTGTTTCTATTTAACCACTTAACTGTTAGTTAAAATTGCAGCTATCACGAAGGAAGATGCAAATGATTCGTAACTTGTGCGGTGTTCAAACAATGTATAAGATTTAATTTGACAACTTACAGCACAGATAGGGAGAAAGTAGAGTGTTTTTCAGTGTGGTGTTACAGAATGACGCTGAAGATTGGGTGGATAGATCAAGTAACTAATGAAGAGGTAATGAATAGAACCGGAAAGAAAATAGCTTTATGGCACAACGTGACTAAAAGAAGGGGTCTGTTGATGGGACACGTCCTGAGGCATCAAAGAATATTTACTTTGGTAATGAAGGGACGCGTCGGGAATAAAAATGGTCGAGATAGACTAGGGCTTGCATTCAGTATAGAGGTTCAGATGGCTGTAGGACGTAGTAGTTATGCAGATATGAAAACACACGAGATAGACTAGCGTGGAGAGCCGCATCAAACCAGTCTTCAGACCGATGACAACAATAATAGTGCATGCATGGGCTGACGTTTAGGAATATAAAATTGATGCAGAGATCGTTTTATCACTGCCTGCCGGCAGTAAACGCCCAGTGAGATGTCACTGACCAGAGGGCACTAGTGAAACCGTTACATAATTCGAAAGAAGGAGAATGAACCGCGTTCGGGAAGGCAGGTTTTCGTAGCCAGAGATTTGAGCCCGTTCAGGGCTTAATGTTGCTGCGGGGAGGCCTGTACAGAAACTGCGTGCCGAAGAGAATCGGACGGGTCTCTTAATCCAGGCAATCGATCACGAAATCGGACATCGGCACAGGTTGACTGATGCGTCGTCTGCATAACAGGTTTATTTCGAATGTCGTCACAACAAAGGTGTACTGCTGCAGTAGCTATGCCATTGTCTGCGTCTTCTCCTCCGTCTGTAGAAGTCATTGACAGCGCGAGATCACTTCCCTCGTCCAGACTACTGTAGAAACCAAACCGAAGACGCAGCAAGTGGTGTGTTAAAAATCAACGCATCGTTTTTCTTTGCGTTTTCGCGTTATCTTGGATTGAATACGTGTGATGAGAGATGAACACTATTTTCCAGAGTGGATTATTCAACATCATAAAACACAAGCTACTGGGATAGGGATCTGAAGTGGCACTAAATCCAGCTGTTCCGTACATAATGTAAAGAATTTTCAAATATTTTTCTACACTGCAGGTGTATTATCTTTCCTAGCTCGCTCGTTTATTGGAAATATCAGCCG
Organism: Schistocerca nitens; assembly: GCF_023898315.1. Lineage (NCBI taxonomy): Eukaryota > Metazoa > Arthropoda > Insecta > Orthoptera > Acrididae > Schistocerca > Schistocerca nitens. The sequence goes on along the minus strand of NC_064616.1, from coordinate 804,648,959 downwards.
TTGAATCGTCACGCCGTTACGACTGACGATAATGTGATGGGCAATAAAGCTGAATTTTGGACTCAACGATCAAGTTCAGGATGCATGATGAAGATGAAGTGATTTTAACTGTAATGTGGCCGTGAAAAACAGCAAGATGTAACTGACAGTGGATGTGGTGGGCGAGAACGAGGAAAAACGAAAGGATAGGCTGGGATTAGGCTAGGATGGAGTGTTGTATACGATGGCTGCTAGAAAGTGCATATGTCGGGACGGATGTCAAGGTTGTTTCATGTTCTGCCTGAATGGATGGATAAGGGCTTGGAAGTACATGGGAAGTTGAAAATGGTGATTAGGGAATAAGATATTGCATGCACAGTGCAGATTTTTCATTTAATGAAACGCGTTCGAAGGTTTCCCAGAACGAGAAGGTGTGGGAAATAGGTGGGATGGTGTAGGAGGCGAGTTGAGGAATGCAGGAGGGTGTAGAAGGCGAGGTGAAGGGATATGTGTTGTCTGGGACTTGTAGAATTCTGGAGGGGAAGTTATTCAGGCAGTACTGTTACACATTAGGAGAGGACTAATAAGTTTCACTGGTGAGAATGTTGGTAGAAGGATGTAGGCACCAGGTGCGTCATGTTAATCATTTTAGTGATTTTAGTCGGTTTCAGGCTTTTTTGGATCGTGAGGTGGCATGTGTCCCAGGTTAGTTTCTTGTCAAAGGTTAAGTCTGAATACTTGACGGTGTTAGTAAGAGAAATTGTGTAGTTGAAGATGCAGAGGTGGAAAACGAGAACAGACTCAATGCGCGGCATATAGTGTCTTTTGGAGATTCAAATTTTTGAAGATGTCTTACCCTTTCAATATTCTATTCTTTTAACTGCGATCGCGGCGTTGCTCTTTCATAAACAGTAGTGTAGTGGTTCTTAAGCCAACACTCAAGAAACACTCTGTCACTAATGGTTTGCAGATAGCAAGGCTAACCGTCCCAAGTAAAGTAATCCGATTCACAGTGGGAAAAGCTTAACCGTTCTGCGCTGCGCGCCTATATTTGACGCAGCGCTGCCACCAGAAGCCTCATAACTCCGAACGGAAGTTGCGTTATCTCTGTAGGGTCACGGAGTCATACAGTCGGACGAAAGAGATGCGCCCCATGTTGCGCCTTCTACTTGCTTCACCCGCGACCCAACGCGCGCCTTCATCCTCGTTCGTACTGTTACTCCTACGTGCTAATAAGAGTAAGACATCAACGGCTCCCGCTGTGAGACGCTTGTCTACGTGCACGCATACACCCACTAAGTCGATATAAAGTGCACTGCGGAGAGTACTTCGTACCGGTATTAACTCATCCCTGTCCTATTCCGCTGTGCACGCTAATCCCTCTTATGTTCTCATCATCCCTACCCCAGAGATACGGTGGAGACAGTAGAATTGGACATTCTACCTCGAAAACAGGTTCTCTGCATTTACTCGACAGAGTACCATGAGCGTTTCTGTTGCACTTCCGTATGGGCTAGCACCACAATTATAATCAGACATTTAACATCTATTGCTGAAGAAAGGCCTCCCATGGTTTCCTAGAGACATTACGGTTTTCAGCGACACCCTTCAATGCTGCCCCTGCATGTTTTCTAGTGACACTTATCCACCTATCATCATCCCGCGCATTTCTGATGGCGTGGAATCCAGCCACGAACTTGCTTGCTTCATCTACCAACCATTCGCCTGGCCAAGTGTCTGCCAGCTCAGTTTCATTTTCTTTACGGCCATACTGAAGTGAATCGATACCTGATCCGCCGTTGATTTTCCTCTTTCTCCTAGTAGTTCCCAACTCGGGCGCACTTCCCCATTGGCCACTGAGAAAGCCTTGAAAGAGTTTCACATTTAACGTACATGTCTACTACCACCTTAAGGCAAAACTAGTAACACACACTGACTACAAATATTTCTCTTAATACATATCGAAAGCTTAGGTTTGAAAATCCAACTCATTTTACCGAAAGCACTCCTGATAATTTCTAGTTTTATGTTCAATTCCTTTTTAGTGCACCCAGTCGTTGTCCATAACTATCGTAAAAAAAAATCCATCAACTGGTTCTGTAACATAGTGAATTAGTACAATTTACTTTTCGATGTGTTCATTTTACGTTATGTTAGTCATATTATAATTGTTTTGCAGGTAATTTTAAGTGACTCTATTAAGATTTTTCGTTCGTTGTTTAAGTTGATCTTCACTATAGCCAAAAAGGTTAATGTCATCGTCAAAACGGAAATGCTTCAAATATGTTTCATTAACGCATATTCGGTCTTCGTTTTCCAGTTTAAAGATATAAAAATTTTTATAGACCAAGTGAGAATACTTTTGGTGATGTGGAATCATCTTGCAGTTATTTTTTCACTCTCCTGGTGAAGCATAACCCGATCTGTAGCACGAACGTCCACGTTCTTCAGTATATTAACCAATCCGTGTTCCTAGCAGCACGTCTGCATTTTCTCGGAAACTTCTGTCAGGTCTACGTGATAAGCATTTCAATTACAGGCTACCATTAAATTTCTTTCTGCGGCATGCACAAATCTGCGTTATCTTTTTGTAGTGCAAGTTGCTAATCACGGAACCAGGCTGCAACATTGCCGATAATTAACGCAATATTTTATTCCGATAATACAAAATCGTAAATAATGACGTTATCTGGTTAATGGCTGTGTCTGCCGCCAGCAGTATCCGACGCGTCATTAATACATACTGGCCCAAACAAATGCGGGGTCACGCAAACTGTCAAACATTACATAGTCATAAACTCTGACTTCACACCGATACTATACGTTTGAGCACGTGGGCAGTAGTCCACTCTTCGCTAACTTCGCGACGTCGGTATATTTTTTTTCTTTATTGTTGCTTCATTTCCTCGGCCATCAAGGCAATGGTGGGCTGGCAGCAATACATCGGCATTTTTCAGCCGGGGGCAGTTATAAAATATACAAGCATAGTTTTTTAAAATATAAAATGTTAAAATATGACCAGTTTCATGAAATTATTAAAGCTAGCGCTTCTTTCATCGAAGATTTTAAGTAAAAGTCGTTTGTCTTTTAAGATAAAAAAATTACACTGGTCTTTATAAAAAAGAAACACTTCACTTTCCTGTACTAATACACAGGAAGTGAGATGTATGTTAGGAAAGTTTTTTTTTGGAAAGTGTTTTGGAAAGGATTTAGGATGAAGAACTTGGGTAGGACTACTCCAAACTAAACCTTGGGCTGAAAGAGGAAAATGAGTATTCTGCTAAAAGAAGAGCGAGAGAGAAACTGAGAAAGGATGATGAGGTTCTGGGAGGAGAAGAAAAAAATGAAAGGGCTACCTGTGGTCCTACAGAGACCGCAATGGAAGAAACTGGAAGGATGGGTAAATCTCTGGGCTGATTTCGTAAGCCAAGTAGGGGGGGGGGGGGGGATCGTGGAAATTTCGTTATGATAGGATGTGGATGTTGTGTAGGTGTAAGGTTGGGGGATGTGTTGGTACAAGCGCAGCGAAGTACGTGATTTGATAATTCGGGGAGTAACGTTATGATTCGTGCCGCGTTTTTGACAAGCGTTGTAAATCTAAAGGCGTTCGGTGTGGGAAAGGAGGGAGGGTAAATTAATTAGCTTATACAGGATTCGAGGATTTGGAAGTAGTGGCAGAATTTTGGGGGAGTGGAAATCCAAGTGACATTGCTGTAAGAGAGAATAAGTCAGATTAAGGCTTTGCACATGTGCTGGTTGGTTAGCAGTTTCGCTGCGATGTCCTATGGGTGGTGGAACAGATGCAGTGTACCTGCGTCCGTGGACGTGGCCACCTGAAGGACGACCACGGTCACTTCGGGACGATATGCTACGTCCTGTTTCCTACCGCAGAGCTCGCTACTTACAATTAGTTGCATTCTGCCGCCTTCCCCTAAATACTGTGAGCATGAGGTAGAGATCGCCATTGGTTGTACTTCTTCGTTGGAAAAATTTGCTCTGATCTTCTTCGAATTTTACTATATCCCTTCTAATGCCTCTGTAAACTGTCCGCGTGATGTCGAGGTATTCCTGTGGCCAGCAAGATCCTAACATTTGTCCCCGATAGAACATGTGTGGGACCAGCTTGACGTCAGCTCCGTCCAGTGCTAAAGTCAGATATAAAGGACCAGTTACAACAGTTTTGGACCAGCTTGCCTCAGGAGAAGATACAATGGCTTCATGACAGCCTCCTCAACCGAGTCAGACCAGAGGGGATGTAACGTCATACTGTTCAGTGGGCTCATAGTCCCAAGTTCATTTTAAACTTGACTTGTTTTTGTAATCACTGAAATAATGGCACATACCGTCTCAAATTGTGACGTTTCTTTTCGTTCTCTCCTCCCCTTCTGTTTGTATCACGTTTTTGTCAGGTGGTGTATCTCCAGAATAATGTCTCCGAACTGACGCTGAAAGCCTGAGTTAAGCTATCTGTCCTTGAATAAATAATAACGTTTTCATTATGTTTCTGCTAGTTAATGACCTCATTATTTTAAGCTTTTAACATTAGCCTAGTAGTTTAGCATTCTTTTTCGGCACGCTTCTTTCCTTTCTTAGGTCCACATTTCTCCTGTCTTTTGGCCAGAAGCTCTGTTGTCCATCAAGTTTCTTCTTTAGAGATTCACTTTCACGATGAAATAACGTAAGATACCTAGACTTTTCAAGCCTTTTTCTACTTCTGTGAACTAAGCATAATATATTTTTTATTTAAGGAGTGGACAAAGTTTCGACAGGACCACCTTTGTGGTCTCATTATTCTCAGCTTACCATAATAAGAAATCCTTCAGTTCCGAGTGGTGTCTGTACTTTTCTCCATACGTGATATAGCACTTGGTTGTGCCTTACTCAGCAGTTTTTATTTTCTCTGTCTGCTCAAGCTCTTTCTCAGAATCTTCCTTTCCTTGGCTTCCTGTTGTTTTGGCAGATCTTTCTGATTTGTTAAAGAGCATAAACACTATGATCTGTTACTTATACGGAACTCAGGAACTTTATTTTTGATGCATTTTTCTTTCAATGTACCAGTAAGGGATAGTCAAATTTTAAAAATAAATCCTGTGCAGACGTGCTGACTTTCAGTCATCAAAAAAATGGTTCAAATGGCTCTGAGCACTATGGGACTCAACTGCTGAGGTCATTAGTCCCCTAGAACTTAGAACTAGTTAAACCTAACTAACCTAAGGACATCACAAACATCCATGCCCGAGGCAGGATTCGAACCTGCGACCGTAGCGGTCTTGCGGTTCCAGGCTGCAGCGCCTTTAACCGCACGGCCACTTCGGCCGGCCTCAGTCATCAGAAATGAGTTTCCTGAGCATATAGATCTTCTGTATAGTAGCGTTTGAGCTTGGCCATTGATGGACACTGATCGTTCGTTATAAACAGCTTTGGTAAGGAGGTGTGCCATTTCCATCTTGTTGATCGTTAAGGGATTCTTCTCTTAGATATTGGGATCTATCCAGTCTCCCTACTTTATTTTTCCCCCACTCACCAGTAGATCCCTCATCAGTGATGTGAGGTTGGTCAGAAAGTGTAAGAGTATTTTCTCAAAGATGACAAGCATTGCTTTCATCAGGAGGTGGTACTTCTGTTTTGAAGGTGTGTCAAGAGATTCATAAAAAAAGTAATGATAATATGAGGGGACCTCAGAAAGTAAGTTACACATTATTATGATAGGCAAAGTAACTTTTACTGACTTTTGCACTACACTTCAAAGTGACAGAGATACATGACACTTTTTTCTGTTCAACATAGTCACCAAGTCTGTGTAAACGACGGTCGGAACGTTCTATAAATCGTTCAGTTCCTCGATGATAGACATGCACTCCTGTGTTACGGAGCCATTTGTGAACCGTTGTGTGAACGTCTCCATCATCGAAAAATCTCGAATTGCTCCGCATTTGTCCCTCGACTGCCTGGACATTATCGTCTGCGGTCGATGTCGATGGCCTCCCTTTCCAATCAGCAATGACCACATCAACACTGCCTTGGTCAAATTGCGGCCACTATTTCACTACGGTTGGGCGCGACATTGCATTTGGTTCATACAGTGACGGAAAAAATCCCAACACCATGAAGGAGTGGTGCGACATAAACGAAAGTTGGTAGGCTTACTTATACATCTAAAAGATAACGTCTATTCAGGTATCACGGCCGGTCGCTGTGGCCGAGCTGTTTTAGGCGCTTCAATCCGGAACCGCGCTGCTGCTACGGTCGCAGGTTCGAATCCCGCCTCGGGCATGGATGTGTGCGATATCCATAGGTTAGTTAGGTTTAAGTACTTGTAAGTTCTAGGGGACATGAACTCAGATGTTAAGTCCCATAGTGCTCAGAGCCATTTGAACATTTGAACAGGTATCACGCCAATCACTTAAGAGTGGTGCTAGTGCCGCCACTATGAGGATGCAAATCAGGTTCGCTTTAAATACGCGCTGAATGGTCGTGAGCCTTAGTTACCTTTGCGATTGGACGTAGTGACTTGATGTTAGTCAAGACTGCTTTCAAGACGACGAAGACGCTGTTATCAGTAGCTCACTGAGTTTGAACAAGGTCGTGTAATGTGCTACGAGAATCACAATGTTCTTTCTGCGATACTGCAGAAAGACTTGCCAGGAATGTAGCCACTGTATATGAATGCTTGCAGCGGTGGTCACTGGAAGGTACGGTCGCAAGAAGACCGGCCACGTGGCACTAACGAGAGGGAAGACCGTCGTGTTCAGCTTATGGCTTTTGCGCATCATATTGCGTCTGCAGCAGCAATTCGAGCAGCAGTTGACACCACAGTGACGCAACGAATTGTTACAAATCGGTTACTTTAAGCACAGTTCTGAGCCAGATCCTCTGTAGTGTGCATTACACTGACCCCAAACACCGCAGTTTACGACTTCGGGGGTGTCAAGCGAGAGCTCGTTGGAGCGCGGATTGGAGGTATGTTGTTTTATTTGTTGAAAGCCGGTTCTGCCTCGGTGCCAGTGATCTACTTCTACATCTATATGCATACTCCGAATGCCACCGCATGGTGCGTGGCGGAGGGTACCCTGTACCGAGAGTGATGGCCGTATTTCGTTAGGAGGAGGCAAGGAGAGCGTCTGCAACCAACCTGTCTGCTGCTCAGACCCTCTTGACCTACTTCTGGAGTTAGGTTTGGGGTGCAACTTCGTATGACAGCATGAGCACTCTCGTGATTATCCCAAGCATCATAACTGCAAATCTGTACGTCAGTCTGGTGATTCAACCTGCTGTGCTGCCATTCATGAACGGCATTCCAGAGAGTGTTTCCCGACAGGATAACGCTCGCCCACATATTGTTGTTGTAACCCAACTTGCTCTGTAGAGTGTCGAAATGTTGCTTAGACCTGCTCGGTCACCAGAGATGTCTCCAACCGAGCATGTATGAGACGTCATCGGACATCAACTCCAGTGTCATCCACAAGCGGCATTAACTGTCCTAGTGACCGACTACGTGCAACGGCCATGGAACTCCATCCCACAAACTGACATCCGATACCTGAACGACACAACGCATGCACGTCTGCATGCTTGCATTCAACATTCTGGCGATTACGGTTATTAATGTACCAGCAGCTTTTGTCGCGTTTACATTACCTGTGATCTTGCACTGCTAATAACTGAAATATGTTAGCTAGACGAATGTATTCACGAAATTTCATTACTCTACATTGATTGTTTCTTGGTACTGGGATTTTTTTCCGTCAGTGTATACCGCCAGAATGGCTTGGTGAATCTGTGTGCAATTTAGACGTGTTGTCCATAATAATCCAAATGTGTCGCATAGTTCAACTTTGGAGTAGGTTTCAAGTTGCCGTGCAATTTCAGTCCGACACTACGATGCACATGTACCGTGCAACAACAGAACTGTGTCTGCAGGAGAGACAGAACATGTACCCTCTGGTGTTAGCGTGGGGCGAAAAGTGTAACTTACTCTTTGTAGTCCCCTCGTAATTATATATTCAGTTACTGTTTCGACGGGTATAAAATGAGATACGTTTCATCATATGCAAACTCGACACCCCTCCCCCCCCCCCCCCCCCCCGGAGGGTTTGTAAAAATCATGGAAATGGTGCTGGAAAGTGGTTTATCTCTAGTAATGTTTGCAAAACCTCTTGTGCCTTCGCAACGACTTTATGCGTTCAGCAGTCGACTTAAATTACGGGACGACATAAATTAACTGCTAGTGGAAATAAACAGTACCGCCGAAGAACGTAGTACTTCGCAGATTCACAGGAGCGTAGAGCAAGGCGTAATCAAACGCCCTTGGTGGTCCCAGCCCGACTGCTATGTGGCTGTATCAGCTACTTTATTACCACACATATCCACAGCGGGGGGGGGGGGGGGGGGGGGGGAAATCTCTTCCCAGCGACCACACAGCAGTTTGTCAGCCCCTGGTGACTCACACTGGGTTCTTTTTGACATTTTGACAATTCTGTGTCTTACTCTGTGACGCAAAGAGACAAGTTTTCAAAGCGTCCTACGTTCTGATCGGTACCTACATACACTTCTTAACAATAGTAGCGATTTCTGTGCTATTCTATTTGCGTATTGAAAGAGGGATAAATAACTGTCTCTATGCCTCTACTTACGCCGTGTTATCTCATATCTTACTCTCGTGATCCCTATGCGAGGTAGAAAATGGTCGTAGCAGAACTGTGGTACATTCTTCCTCGAATATCGGTTCTTTAAATTTACACAAGTGTTTCACGCGAATAATGTCGTCTTTTTAGAAATATTCGACAGTATCTCTGTTACTCTTTCGCATCAGTTCTACCGACATCTTACGATGCTAGCAACGCGTCTTTGGTGTCGTTATACAGTGTGATTCACGAAGATATGCAAATATTCTAAAATGTTATTCTACAGGCAAAACTAAAGGGAAAAGTTCATATAAACATAGGTCCGCAAATGTTTAGTTACGGAGTTACTTCTAATAAAATATTTTGCCTGAAATTTAACGATTTCGCTAATATGAAGCCATCGCAAAACTGTACGAGGTTAAAGTAAAGAACGATTTCCATTTATTTTGTTGTTATTGGTCTGGTGAATCTAATAAAACATGTCTCAGACGTGTATGTGCAGTAGCTTTCCAGAACATCCAGAGAAGCAACGATTATTATACAAGTAAATTTGTTTCCTTTCCATTAAGAATGTAGAATCGTTTGTCATTGTTGGCAACCGTTAGTGAGTTGTTTCAGTCGTTTTCTGACCTTGAAACGAGTCAGTTTCTGTATTGTTCAATGCAAGAACATAATAACAGTGTATTTAAGTGAAACCACATAGTAAATGTTGTAGTTTGTAGATTATTTATGAAATACGAATGCCTTTCAAACTTACGAAAGAGGAATACGCCGATATGGTGTTTCTTTATGGCAAATGTGATGGTAATGCTACGGCTGCAGTTAACGAATATCGCGTACGTTTTCCAACTCGGTGGATTCCGAATGCACGGACCATTAGTGGACTATTTTGAATGTCACGGGAGACAGGTTCTCTACCTAGGTCTCTACTACTCCAGATACACGTCGTGGACATGTTTTATTAGATTCACTAGATCAGTAACAACAAAATAAATGAGAATTGTGCTTTACTTTAACCTCGTACGGTTTTGCGATGGTCTCATATTCGCGAAGTTGCTAAATTTCAGACAAAAACTTTTACTAGCCGTAACTCCGTAAATAAACATTTGCGGACCTATGTTTATAAGAACTGTTTTCTTTAGTTTTACTTTTAGAATAACACATTAAAATATTTGCATATCTTCGTGAATCACCCTGTATGTCTGCTGTCATGTCTGCTAGGGACTCAACACTCACTTACACTTACTCTAGAATTCCTCGCAGCAGCGTCTTGTATGCGATTTCCTTTAATTTCTTAAAAATCTTACAGCAAATCTCATTATTGCATTCATCTTCCTTAATAATGTATTTACGTGTTCGTCCCGTTTCACGTCGCTTCTTACGATTACTCCTACATATTTAAACGATGCTCGTGATCTAGACGTTTACCACTAATCTTGTAACTGGATAACGTAGGATTATTTCCCTTTATTAAAGGCATTCATATTCGTTTAGAGAGAGCAGTCATCAGTACACCAATTGGAAATTTTGTCCAAGTGTTTCTGCATTTCCTTGCGACCTCAAACGAAGATACTTTCCTGTTGACATACAGTAAGTGTTCAGTCATTCTTCCTTAGGGTACGCCTGGTGTTCCTATCGTTTCTGCGAGTTTTTTTTTAAATGTATTTTCACTAGATATTTATGTATGGGTATTTAGTTACGAAAATACCCTTGAGAAATACAAATTTTTTTTGACACCTCTAATGTTGTCGGTCTGACAGTCTTTAGTTGCTGTTAATATTATATTGATAGCTTTTAGGTTAGAATCGTCTGTTTGCACCTGAATAAAGGCAGTATTTGTTTCCAAACACGTTTAGTTTATGTTATTAGGGCATCATCAGTGGCATGTAGAAGAATGTGAACATACACAGGCATTGACGATGTTCTAACAGACTGAGGCGAAACGCGTCTGGCAAAACAAATATTGCCTTTATACATTTGCAAACGGACGGTTCTAACCTAAAAATCATTAATATTACACATTACTTTGATAAACCAATCGACATCCAGCGTTAATCTGACGCAGTATTCTCCGAACTGCATTCAAATCTTCATCTGTAATCTGTAGGCCACTGTGCTCAGTGTGCTGGAAAGTACTTCTACTAATTCCATTCCCCTCGTTCTGATTTCATACACAAATCGCACGCGGGGCCTAAACGGGCCCGAAATGAACTAATTTCAGTGTCGTCTTTATTACACGAAATTAATGTTGGAGGAAATATGTTTATTGTCCCATTTTGGAACGAAGACTTCCGAAATTTTGTGAGCAAGCCTCTCTGCGACGCAGTTTATGTTTTTTTAACGTCTCCCAACGCAGTCTGTTGAGCATTTGTGTGACACTCTCACGATGACTAAACAAATCTTTGACGAATATTACAGCTCTTCTTTGAATCTTTTCCGTCTATTCCGCTAATACAACTTGGCGAGTGTCCCAGCCTAACGGACGACATAAAATAATTCGAACGAGGGTTTTGAAAGCGTCACTTTCGAGAGTTAATTATACATTCTCATAATTTTTACCATAAATGTGAATTTGGCGTCTGCCTTACATACTGCTAGTTTTAAGTTATCGTTTTACTCCGCATCGTTCCGGACAGATACTTCTAGATACTTGACTATTGTGATTGATAGCAGTGACTGATTGTCGATGACGTACCGGTATTATATTACACTGCCTGAAAAAAAAAGTTAAGCACTCAAAGGCGAGGAGCAAACGAAATAAAACTGCACTGCTTGAGAGAGTTCATGATGTTATTCCAGTGATTATGAAACTGAGTCAAATTTTCAAAGAACTTGGCAATATGAGCCAACTGATGAGTATGACGTTGCGCCTCGTATGGCATGGATACTTGCACTGACTATGTTGGGAGGGGTGTCATAGAGTTGTTGTGCCCTCTCCTGTGCTTGGTGCATAATACGGAAATTACCCGTTGTGATGGTCTGACGTGGTGCTTGACGGAACCTTGAGGACGGGTATACCTGCCCTCACATTCTCATGCAATCAAACATCGGGCCGCTGTCACAGCCGAATGCTACACAAGTCTAGACACTGCACGATTCGGTTAGCCGGCCAGGTGGAGACCCACAATGAAGCCCCTTTCACACGATTCGATCAGCCGACCTAATGAAGACCCACAATGAGGCCCTTTTCAAATTCTGTCACGTGCTGATAATGCTGTCTCAGACGAATGCGTGGCATCTGTGGCATCTATGTGTCCTTCACAGTGAAGACTAACCATCTGATGCTGTTCATGCCCCATATGTACCCAACCATGTCTAGTTGTTGTTGTTGTTGTTGTTGTTGTTGTGGTCTTCAGTGCAGAGACTGGTTTGATGCAGCTCTCCATGCTACTCTATCCTGTGCAAGCTTCTTCATCTCCCAGTACCTACTGCAACCTACAGCCTTCTGAATCTGCTTAGTGTAGTAATCTCTTGGTCTCCCTCTACGATTTTTACCCTCCACGCTGCCCTCCAATACTAAATTGGTGATCCCTTGATGCCTCAGAACATGTCCTACCAACCGATCCCTTCTTCTAGTCAAGTTGTGCCACAAACTCCTCTTCTCCCCAATTCTGTTCAATACCTCATCATTAGTTATGTGATCTACCCATATAGTAACAACGCAAAATACGAACAACACTAATGCACTCAGCTGAGCGCTCTGCGTGCCACAGAGAATTGTAACTCCAATCATTTATACACTGAAGCACCAAGGAAACTGGTATAGGTGTGCGTATTCAAATACAGAGATATGTTAACAGGCAGAATACGGCGCTGCGGTCGGCAATGCCTATATAAGACAACAAGAGTCTGGCGCAGTTGTTACATCGGTTACTGCTGCAACAATGTCAGGTTATCAAGATTTAAGTGAGTTTGAGCGTGGTGTTATAGTCGGCGCACGAACGATGCGACACAGCATCTCCGAGGTAGCGATGAAGTGGGGATTTTTCCGAACCACCATTTCACGGGTGTATCGTGAATATCAGAATCCGGTAAAACATCAAATCTCCGACATCGGTGCGGCCGGAAAAAGATCCTGCAAGAACGGGACCAACGATGAGTGAAGAGAATCGTTCAACATGACAGAAGTGCAACTCTTCCGAAAATTGCTGCAGATTTCAGTGCTGGATCATTAACAAGTTTCAGCGTGCGAAGCATTGAACGAAACATCCACGCTGTGGGCTTTCGGAACCGAAGGCCCACTGGTGTACCCATGATGACTGCACGACACAAAGCTCTACACCTCGCCTAGGCCCGTCAACACCGACATTGGGCTGTTGATGACTGGAAGCCTGTTGCTTGGTCAGACGAGTCTCGTTTCAAATTGTATCGAACGGATGGAAGTGTACGGGTATGGAGACAACATCATGAATCCATGAATCCTGCGTGTCAGCAGGGGACTATTCGCGCTCGTAGAGGCTCTTTAATGGTGTGTGGCATGTGCAGTTGCAGTTATATGGGACCCCTGATACGTCTAGATACGACTCTGACAGGTGACATGTACGTAAGCATTCTGTCTGATCACCTGCATCCATTCATATCCATTGTGCATTCCGACGGACTCGGACAATTCCAGCAGGACAATGTGACACCCTATACGTCCAGAATTGCTACAGAGTGGCTCCAGGAACAGTCTTCTGAGTTTGAACACTTCCGCAGGCCACCAAACTCCCCAGTCCCAAACACTATTGAGCATATCTGGGATGCATTGCAACGTGCTGTTCAGAAGAGATCTCGACTCCCTCCTACTCTTACGGATTTATGGACAGCCGTGAAGGATTCATGGTGTCAATTCCATCCAGCACTACTTCAGACAGGCGAATCCATACCACGTCGTGTTGCGGCGCGCGGGGGGGTCCTACGCGATATTAGGCAGGTGTATCAGTTTCTTTGGCTCTTCAGTGTGTACGTGCACGATTTTACGTTGAAGTCTGATCATGTCTTCTGGGTGCATCACTTTTTTTTGTTGGGTAGCGTATATTGCATCGGTCTGCCAGGTGAATTCAAAATTTAATTCACGTTGTACGTTTTACGTTTGTGTCCACAGCCGCCTTCAGTTTCTTGGTCTAAATCATTTTTCCTACATACGGGAGTATTTTTATTTGGAAGAAACCCTCGATTTTATGCTCAGTTAGCTAAAATCACTCCCTCCGTCATTTGCAAACATTACACGAATGTCTAGTGTAAAGGACTAATGTGTCAAAAGTATATCATGACCGACAGAACAGTGTAGAATATGTCAACATGTAACAGTGTAATCATCAAATGGTATAATTTCGTGTGTTCGCCAATACCAATTTCTACGCTCCGAATGAATGACTGCAACCCATATTCGGGTCTATTCAAATTAGCGGTAGACACAGTACATTATATTCATATATATCATTTATGACACATGCAATAAAACTAAGTTAAAAATAGGTACTATTTCCTAGTTCTGATGAGACTCATTATTTATTTGAAAAGACCATGAGTCTATAATTGCCAGACCTGGAACAGACTGCTGTGCCTCTAGGGGTAGGGAATGGAAAGAATTTGAAAGGAAACACTTGCATGACATACCAATTCTCCTTACCAATAGCTGGAAAGGGCCCAGCAGACACTCTGCAGAGGAAGCAATGATGTAATATGAAACATCCGTTTTGTTCACTTCAGACGTCTTCAAATTTCTATACTAAATTCCTCATCTGGAGCCGCATTTTCTCATGTTTTCTATGCCCTGTCGTGTGATATACATTTAGGCTGGATTTCATGACAGTCAACGCTTGTTGCTAGATTTTTTTTTTTAATTACAGAAAAAGAGCACTTTTGGTTACTATGTATAATGTACATTACAATTTATTCGCTAGATATTTGTTTAATTTTCTAGTTCTTTTACTAATGCTCAGTTATTCCCTGACAGAAAATTCATAAAATCGTAGAAATTATTTAGATTTTAAAAAATTAAAAAAAGAAACATGACCATGTTTTCATCTCAAAAAAGTGGAAAAGTAGGGTGTAAAGTCCGTCGACAGCGAGGCCAGCTGAGACGGGAGATAATGTCAGACTGGGGAAGGGTGAAAAAGTAATTTGACTGTGTCTTTTTTCATAGAAACCATCCTGATATTTGCCTTAAAGGAGTTTAGGCCAACCAAAGAAATGCAAATTTGAGTCACCACACGGAAATTTGAATCTCGCTCGTCGTGAATGAGAGTCCTGTGTCCTAAGCACTGAACCGCCTCGCTTGGTTTGCCGTTTTCTAGCCTCTGTTTTGTTTCTACTTCTATAAATTGTAGCAATTTTGTATTAATCGAGATGTAAAATGGTAATCCTAATGAGAGGAGAAACAAGCCATTGCCGGTGTACACGCTTTACTTCTGTGGCCAAGATGCTCCAATTAGACATTCCGTTGTTGAGAACATACACGGAAGCGAGTGCAGTCAAACGCTAGGCTGTGTAGTTAGCGTACAGGCCACATCTGTTGACCCAGGCTAATCAAGGACGGGGCTCGCGGTGCCTACTTTGCAGAAACGAGTTAATTCAGCCCCGCAGGGACAGCATCTCATACTTGGCCACTGATACAGTTTGAGCTAGAGGAAAACTGCGTTTTAGCATCTATGTCAGATCAGCGTAAATATTTACAACAAAGAAATAGCGAAACGGAAAGAACTAATTAACAGAGTAGATGAAGCTTTGGGAAACGAAACAAAAAAAAGGCCCGCACATAGGTGCCATGCATTATGCGACTTTAAATATACAGGGTGTTACAAAAAGGTACGGCCAAACTTTCAGGAAACATTACTCACACACAAATAAAGAAAAGATGTTATGTGGACATGTGTCCGGAAACGCTTAATTTCCATGTTAGAGCTCATTTTAGTTTCGTCCACCTACGTTCAATGGAGCACGTTATCATGATTTCATACGGGATACTCTACCTGTACTGCTAGAACATGTGCCTTTACAAGTACGACACAACATGTGGTTCATACACGATGGAGCTCCTGCACATTTCAGTCGAAGTGTTCGTACGCTTCTCAACAACAGATTTGGTGACCGATGGATTGGTAGAGGCGGACCAATTCCATGGCCTCCATGCTCTCCTGACCTCAACCCTCTTGACTTTCATTTATGGGGGCATTTGAAAGCTCTTGTCTACGCAACCCCGGTACCAAATGTAGAGACTCTTCGTGCTCGTATTGTGGACGACTGTGATACAATACGCCATTCTCCAGGGCTGCATCAGCGCATCAGGGATTCCATGCGACGGAGGGTCGCTGCATGTATCCTCGCTAACGGAGCACATTTTGAACATTTCCTGTAACAAAGTGTTTGAAGTCACGCTGGTACGTTCTGTTGCTGTGTGTTTCCATTCCATGATTAATGTGATTTGAAGAGAAGTAATAAAATGAGCTCTAACATGGAAAGTAAGCGTTTCCGGACACATGTCCACATAACATATTTTCTTTCTTTGTGTGTGAGGAATGTTTCCTGAAAGTTTGGCCGTACCTTTTTGTAACACCCTGTATACTGTCAGAACCATTACAGGACCAGTCACAATGAGTCTGCAGTGTCTAGTAGTAAAGGAAAAATAAGGCATCCCGTTAATCATGACACTTCACCCAAAATCGCGAACTACTTAAACCTAACTAACCTAAAGACATCACACACATCCATGCCCGAGGCAGGATTCGAACCTGCGACCGTAGCGGTCGCGCGGTTCCAGACTGTAGCGCCTAGAACCACTCGGCCACCCCGGTCGGCTGCTGTCAGTATTAATTTCGATACAGTTATACGTTGTACACTGATGTTACAAACTCATGGGTTACCGATATGCGTATATATAGACGGCGGTAGTATTGCGTACACGAGGAATAAAAGGACAATGCATTGGCAGAGCTGTCGTTTTAACTCCGGTGATTCATGTGTAAAGGTGTCGGACGTGATTATGGCTGCACGACGGAACAAGGAATTGTAGTTGTAGCCAGACGCATGGGACATTCCATTTCGCATATCATTTCCGATATCCACAGTGTCAAGAGCCTGCCTGCCGAGAATACTATGTTTCAGGTATTACCTCTCACCGCGGGCAACGCCAGTGGCCAACGGCCTGCACTGAACGACCGAGAGCAGCGGCGTTTACGTAGAGTTGTCAGGACTAAAAGACAAGCAACAATGCGTGAAATAACTGCAGAAATCAATGTGGGACGTACGACCAACGCATCCATCTGGACAATGCGGTGAAATTTGGTGTTAGTGTGCTATGGTAGCAGACGACCGACGCGAGTGCCTGTGCTAAGAGGACGACATCGTCTGCAGCCCCTCTCACGGGCTCGTGGCCATATCGGTTAGACCCTAGACAACTAGAAATCTGTGGCCTGGCCAGGTGTGTCCAGATTTCAGATGTTAAGAGCTGATGGTAGGGTTAGAGTGCGCCGTAGTCCTCACGGAACCAAGTTGTCAACAAGGCACTGTGCAAGCTGGTGGTGGCTCCATAATGGTGTGGGCTCTGTTTACATGGAATGGACTGGGGTCTCTGGTCCAACTGAACCGATCATTGATGGCAAATGGTTATGTTCGGCTACATGGAAACCATTTGCAGCCATTAATGGATTTCATATTGCCAAACGACGACGGAATTTTTATGGATTATAATGCCTAATGTCACTGGGCCAAAATTGTTCGCCATTGGTTTGAAGAACATTTTGGACAGTTCGAGCGACTGGTTTGGCTGCCCAGATCTCCTTACATGATTCTCATCGAACATTTATGGGACGTAATCAGAGGTCAGTTCGAGTACAAAATCGTGAACCGGCAACACTTTCGCAATTATGGATGGCTATAGAGGCACCATGGCGCATATACCTGCAGGGGACTTCCAACGACTTGTGGAGTCCATGCCACATCGAGTTGCTACACTACACCGGGAAAAAGGAGGTCCGATACAATATTAGGAGGTATCCCATGACTTTTGACACCTCTGTGTGCAATGGGCAGTCACATGAAAACGACACAAAGTAAGTAAACTGTTATTTCAAAATTAAGCGCCATAACTATTAATAAATTTGTGAAGAGCAAAGTGAAGAGGAAGATCATCGTTTTCTTTGATACCAAGGGGATTGTGCACAAAGAATTCGTCCCACCCAACCAAACAGTGAATTCCACGCATTACTGTGACGTTTTGCGAGGGCTCTGTGAAAATGTGCGGCGATGACGGCCCGAACTTTGGCGTCAAGGGAACTGGCTGCTTCATCACTACAACGCACCCTGTCACACGTCCTTGCTCACCAGGAACTTTTTGGCAAAAAACAACATGGCGGTTGTACCCCACCCACTGTACTCGCCAGATTTGGCACCTTGTGACTTCACGCTGTTCCCAAAATTGGAACTCAAGTTGAAAGGCCATCGGTTCGACACTCTAGAGAGGATTCAAGAAGCATCGCTGATGGTGATAAACACCCTAAAAGAACAGGACTTCGAGGAAACGTTTGATCAGTGGCAGAAGCGCTGGGACTGGTGTGTGCGTGCGGATGGGAATTACTTCGAGGGTGGTGGTGACCATTAGTCCAAAGGCAAAGTTTTCAACAGATGACGGCACCAGTCCCGAAAATTTTGGATAGCACCTCGTACAGTCAGAGGTAAACTTATTGTTCTCTTTTGATTGACAGATCATTAACCTACTGTTCTGCTAAGAGTATTATGATTCCCAGGGGATTATCCATGCTTTTGATTGACAGGCCTATGGTCAGCAACGTTGCTGTCTCGGGTTGGGTAAAGTGGAGTTTTTAAGCTTGGGGGGTTGGGAGAGGGTTGTTGGGGCTCTATATCAGAGTGGAATTGTTTAGAACTACTGTATACATCGAAGCTGTAGCTGTTTCTTTCGCAGTGCATCACTGCTGGTGGCGTTTCTTTCGCTGTGCACCGCAGCTGTTGGCAGAAGTGGTCACCAGGCTTTGGCAATCGTCCGTTGCGGATTAGCTCAGCTTGTGACGGGCGGCTAGGTGCAAAGAATGCACTGACACGTTTTATCTTTCCCATGGCAGTGGAGGCTGCTGGAGTGACCAGTGTGCTGTTTGAGCAGCGACAGAAGCGGATGTGTGTGTTGCGTGAGGGAAGATTCAAATTACGCATGTTTGCGCTGGACATATTGATAACATTCAAATTCCTACCACTCCAATAATCCCCAGATGCCCTCCATGGCTAGGGATGGTGCACTCTGGCACACATGCACGCCCACTACTGTGGCTGTGGCGGTAATTTTTACCGACCTCTGAACGCTGGGGCCAGTGGCGTGCTGCATGTGGGCATCTGGACAAGAGCGCACGGGATGTGCAAGTGTTTTCAGCTATCTCAAGATTCTAGCAATGACAACTACTGCTACGGATCGGATTGTGGTTTAAGTGTGTTGTGGTTTAAGCGATGTATTTGACTTCTGTAAATTGTTAAACAATTAATTTGATAGGATAGTGCAGATGGATTATTTCACTTCATTTTTGATACGGGAACTGCATTAGCTCTCCCTTTGTCTCCAGCATTAGCCAATAGGAACACTGTATTCTGAGGAGAGATGAAAACCTCCTTCAGCGTGTTTCGAGACGTTGGTTCACACAGACAAACAGGGAGTGGCCTCTTGAGAAAGACAGAAAGAGGAAGCGAGACTGGAATTTCCCGATCAACAGAATGCCGCCACTTGATGCTTTGTTTTTGGGGGGGGGGGGGGGGGGGCTTCGAGATGAAAGGAGGCCGATATGCTGTCCATGGTATTTAGTAACGTGATCTGTAATTAAGATATTGGGCTGTTTTGACCTTTGTGGTGGCGCCATGATGATGGAAATACTCGCTGAAGGTGGTTACTTTACTACACCACTGTTGCAGGGTTTAACTGTCAGTGGAATATGACTGCTGTGTGTTTCTCGATGTGTACAAAATAGTTTGCTGCTGAGATTCTAGTAATTTGTCCATGTGCAGTAAGTGGCGACGGGTTTCGAAATAATTCTTCTGATTTTCCTGTCTGTGCTCAGATACCAGTATGCTTCAAAAAGTGGGGAAAATAAAATGTAAGAGCCTTAACATCCCTGACTCCGGCAGCAAATATGAACTAAGCCTCCTCAGCGGTTCCGTGCACGATCAGAATAAAAAGTGCTGCAGTTGTTTAAATATTCCATAGTGGCTTGTCACCCTCGCATTGTTTCAATAAACAGTATTCTAGTCAGTGCAGTCAGTTTCTCAACATATTGTTTAACTAAATAATTAACTGTATTCCAGACATCCCTTTGTGCCCCATAAATTTCTTAAATAAAAAATATTCCACACTTTGACTTGTCTACCAGAAATTGTTTAAACAATATTACATACACTGGAATCGATTTCTCACCAAATTGTTTAAATAAATAAATAAACTATATTCTCTACACTGTAGTGTATCCCATAGTTTGTTTAAATAAACAATACTTCATGTATTCTCTAAATTGTTTAAACAATATTGCATACACTGCAATCGATTTCCCGCTAAATGACCAATCAGCTGAGCCTTTGTCCCATCAATTTCCAGGTGGGAGAGGGAAGGGGAAGGGGTGGGGGTTTCGCAGAGGGGCGGGTTAGTTATGTGATTGATTTAATTAACTAATCAATCAAATTGATGTCAAAAGTGTACTTGTATCAGCGAGGGGATTTCCAAGATGGATGAGGTGGGATGGGGAGGGGGAAGGGAGGGGTTTCTTGTAAAACCACTTAACTGAACTATAGGTTAAGGACCTGTCGATGAAAAGGTCGGATTGTATCCAGGGAATCATAAAAGTCTTAGCAGAACAAAAGGTTAAGGACCTGTCAATCAAAAGAGAACAACAGGTTTGCCTCTGAATGTACACTTGTCCCTGAAGTAGGCAAGCTGCAGTAACGAAATGCCCTCATGGCACCATTACGCTACTACTTATATACACTGCCTGACAAAAAAGTGAAGCAGTGAGAAGACGTAGGCTGATGTCAACGTAACTTCATACACGTACAAACCATTGGCAGGCATGAAAATGATTTGAGCTGAAAAACTCTTTGCCAGATAGAATATCCACTAGGGTTTATTAGTGTTGTACACAGGATGAGATGAGAACGGCCCACCAGAATATGCTGTATGTTTTGGTCCTTAGCGTAGAGACAAAGAATCGATGAACTGGGCGCCGTGCACATTGTAACCCCTTCACCTCTACGCCTGCCATCTCAGAACAAGTAGTGGACTCCTCGCAACATTCTGTATCATCCACAGCATTGGTCGGACACTGGTAGCAGCCAGCCTAGGAAATTAGCATCCCATGCATAGGCTACCATTAATGCTGCAACAAAAATGGCTGTGTTTTGATTGGTGCTATGACCCAGCAGCGTGGACTGCTGATGCAATGCGTCGCATTGTGTTGAGTGATGAATCGTGGTTCTGCGTTGCTCTGGGTGACTACAGTATGGTATCAATGGGCATATGAGCTCAGATAACGATACGCCTCTAGGGACCTAGGACAACAGCGTGTGGTAAATTCAACGTTATACTGTAACCTGATGTCTACCACGTGTCATCCGAATCAGTGTATGTATCAAGGACAGACAGGCTGTAACGTCATAGTGATAAGAGTGTTATTACTGCTAAAGTACTTCATAAATTTGACTCTGTATTATAATCTGTGAAATAACATCAAATACCCTCTAAACACGTAAAGTTTCATTTCGTTTTCTTCTCCCATATATATACACTCCTGGAAATTGAAATAAGAACACCGTGAATTCATTGTCCCAGGAAGGGGAAACTTTATTGACACATTCCTGGGGTCAGATACATCACATGATCACACTGACAGAACCACAGGCACATAGACACAGGCAACAGAGCATGCACAATGTCGGCACTAGTACAGTGTATATCCACCTTTCGCAGCAATGCAGGCTGCTATTCTCCCATGGAGACGATCGTAGAGATGCTGGATGTAGTCCTGTGGAATCGCTTGCCATGCCATTTCCACCTGGCGCCTCAGTTGGACCAGCATTCGTGCCGGACGTGCAGACCGCGTGAGACGACGCTTCATCCAGTCCCAAACATGCTCAATGGGGTACAGATCCGGAGATATTGCTGGCCAGGGTAGTTGACTTACACCTTCTAGAGCACGTTGGGTGGCACGAGATACATGCGGACGTGCATTGTCCTGTTGGAACAGCAAGTTCCCTTGCCGGTCTAGGAATGGTAGAACGATGGGTTCGATGACGGTTTGGATGTACCGTGCACTATTCAGTGTCCCCTCGACGATCACCAGTGGTGTACGGCCAGTGTAGGAGATCGCTCCCCACACCATGATGCCGGGTGTTGGCCCTGTGTGCCTCGGTCGTATGCAGTCCTGATTGTGGCGCTCACCTGCACGGCGCCAAACACGCATACGACCATCATTGGCACCAAGGCAGAAGCGACTCTCATCGCTGAAGACGACACGTCTCCATTCGTCCCTCCATTCACGCCTGTCGCGACACCACTGGAGGCGGGCTGCACGATGTTGGGGCGTGAGCGGAAGACGGCCTAACGGTGTGCGGGACCGTAGCCCAGCTTCATGGAGACGGTTGCGAATGGTCCTCGCCGATACCCCAGGAGCAACAGTGTCCCTAATTTGCTGGGAAGTGGCGGTGCGGTCCCCTACGGCACTGCGTAGGATCCTACGGTCCTGGCGTGCATCCGTGCGTCACTGCGGTCCGGTCCCAGGTCGATGGGCACGTGCACCTTCCGCCGACCACTGGCGACAACATCGATGTACTGTGGAGACCTCACGCCCCACGTGTTGAGCAATTTGGCGGTACGTCCACCCGGCCTCCCGCATGCCCACTATACGCCCTCACTCAAAGTCTGTCAACTGCACATACGGTTCACGTCCACGCTGTCGCGGCATGCTACCAGTGTTAAAGACTGCGATGGAGCTCCATATGCCACGGCAAACCGGCTGACACTGACGGCAGCGGTGCACAAATGCTGCGCAGCTAGCGCCATTCGACGGCCAACACCGCGGTTCCTGGTGTGTCCGCTGTGCCGTGCGTGTGATCATTGCTTGTACAGCCCTCTCGCAGTGTCCGGAGCAAGTATGGTGGGTCTGACACACCGGTGTCAATGTGTTCTTTTTTCCATTTCCAGGAGTATATATATATATATATATATATATATATATATATATATATATATGTGTGTGTGTGTGTGTGTGTGTGTGTGTGTGTAGGAAGTAATGGCATCGCCTACAACGATCACAGAGACTGTTAATATTAATAATATAACATGTATGCCGTTCTGAGATGTCAATAAAAAGAAATATCAAGTAAACATGGTATAAAGCCTTTGTAAAATATTTTTTTATTCTCTGTCTTATCTAGGTGTCATAAAATTCCTACAGTTTCTCAGGTCAGTTCTTAACTACGCCGGTGGCACCGCTATTCGTTTCCCATAGATATTCAACAGCAGGAACAGTGAAACAGGGCACTCAAGATATGCTGTATGTTTGGTACCTGACTGCAGTCACAAAGGATGTCGACGGCACCCTTCAGGACATATCTTGCTAGGCTGGTCTTCACCGCTGCAGACAGAACATTCTCCAAGTCTTCGATGGAAGTTTAATGCCAGTGGGCTCGTCTCCTTGAAGTGGAAATCATCTTAAAGGTTCTGTGTTGAGCTATGATGCGACAGAGTTCTTTGGTTTTAGTAGTTGTGGTACACCGACTTTGTCCTCTGCTCCATTAATCTCACGTCTTTTACCATTTTACTCGTTACACTGTTGGAGTACAAATGTCTTCCGGTTTCTACACCTTGTTCAAAGGTGCACCTTTCGTGCAATCAATTATTATCCAGCAAGTTTAATAAAGGATGATACCTACTTTCTTCGCATGAGCGGATCTGTTCCAGTTTGAGCAAGCATTGGCTGATTTTTGAGAGCAGGAGATTTGAACTCAATTTGTGGCGCACAGACTTTCTAAGTGTACTATAGCTTGCTTCAGTATTCTTAATTGTATGTTTACAAACGTTTTCCCAGCAGAACAACCTCTAAGGTATGCATATGCTTTAGTATGCATATGCTTTAGTAGCTGGCTTACTATGGTACATTAAGTTTTATCGTGCTAGCCCGAGTACAGATGGAAGACACAGAATTCAGTCGCTGAAGAATTTTGTCTCTGCACTGTCGGTGTTAGATGTTAAAAGAATATTAGGATTTAAAGCCCTGTCGACGGCGAAGTCATTGGAGACGGAGCACAAGCTCGGTTTGTGGATGGTTGGGGATAGAAACTGGCCATAATCTTTTCAAAAGAATCATGTCGGCATTTGCCTTAAGCGGTCTAGATAAACAAAGGAAAATGTAAATCTGGATGACCAGATGAGGATTTGAACCGCCGTCCTCCCGAATGCAATTAGTGTTCTTCTGATTTGATCTTCGACCTATAAGGTATATTCAAAAAGAAGCAAGGGGAGGGGAGGCTGTAAAATGGAAAGCGGTGAAGGGATCGTATACCACTGCCTACGGAAGAAGTGTGATCCTTCGGCCCCAGAATCAATGGTGGGAGGTATGGGCACCCACCCACCTGACGACAAAGCAGTTCAAATGGTTCAAATGGCTCTGAGCACTTCTGAGGTCATCAGTCCCCTAGAACTTAGAACTACTTAAAACTTACTAACCTAAGGACATCACACACATCCACGACCGAGGCAGGATTCGAACCTGCGACTGTAGCAGTTGCGCGGTTCCAGATTGTAGCGCCTAGAACCGCTCGGCCACTAGGGCCGGCGACAGAGCAGTCACGTGCACGGGTCGACCGTCGACCGTCCATTGCGGTCAGTAATGCTGAAAACAGGGAATGGAGTTCATGAAAGACTAGCAAAAGTGTTCAAAGAGCACTGCATGTCGGAGCACAACTGTATGAGGAGCACTGCATGTCCGTTGGAATTCCGACGCTCAGTCCGACCTTTGGAGCAATGGCTTCCATCGTGTGTCACCGGTCTTCAATAATGAGGGAGTCACCTTGCTGGACAATGTTATCGGAAATGCGGTGTGGCGTTCCAGATCGTGCGTCATCGGCCAGCGATATCCGTCCTTCATTGAATGGCTTGTGACACGCCTTGACCCTTGTAATGGACGTGGAGTGCTCTTCGCAAAGTTATGTCATTTTTTGGAGAATTTCCGTTTCCCGCACTCGTTCCGCTATTAGGAAACGCGTTACACCCCTTTGCTTTTCTTTTGAGGCCCCCCTTTCTGCGTTTTCAGCATCACTGAGTGCAGTGGACGGTCGACGGGTGTATGTGCTCGCTCTGTCGTCACGTAGATGTGCACCCATGTCCCTCTAGCGGCGAGTGTGGGGCCTCGGCCCTCTAATAGGGGCCACACCTTCTTCACAGGCAATATCATTACATTCCCTTCAGCGGCTTTTATTTTACAGCCTTCGGCTCGATTCTTTTCGAATGCACCTTATATTTAAGGGTTCCATTTTGTACGGCGAGAGCAAGATCATCTGCGTCAAGAAAATATCTGGCGTCCTGGAGAAGCAGCTGATCATTTGCATACAGGCTGAACAGTATTTGTGCCAGAAAAGCAACAAAGCAACGTGGTGTACAAGGATCCGTAGCACTGGTATATAGATCCTAGTCAATCATAGCGTGAAGCGTTATTGGAGTATCCCAAAGTGTAATTCCAGTATTGAAGACAACGGCAGCTGCTCGAAGTGAGAGAATTTCTAACGTAGCGAATCCTCCCACGTAACTGCTCCCACGTACCAGGACAAGAGCATAAGCCACTTCTGTATACAAAAAGATAAAGGAACGGTTGCACAAATTTACAAACGAATATCGACAAAGTTCGTCTATTGAAGGATCCTAGAGCATATTTTAACTCTGAAAATTATGAAGCTTCTCCAGAAAAACAGGCTTTACTAAAAGAATCAGCACCGGTTAAAAAAGTCCTGCCGTGTGAAACACAGTTTGCTTCATTCGACACGATACCTTTTAAGTTTCGATTAACAGCGAAGATACAGTCATACGGGATATCTTCACAGATATGCGATCGACTCGAAGAATATTTGGCTAACAAAACATAGCACGTCAAATTGTTCGTGAAAGGTTAACACAAACAGCAGTAACGTAGTTCGTCTTCGATGGAAGCGTATGTGGGCGACTAATGATCTCAATATTATGATGACGTCCCATACTCCGAGGAGTAGGGGGCGATGCGGGAGGCCCGCACCGCCGACTAGGCAAGGTCCTAGCGGAGGTGGTATGCTATTGCCTTCCTCCGACCGTAATGGGGATGAATGATGATGATGATGATGATGATGAAGACGATGCAACAAGACTCAGTCATTTCGAGGCTGGGAAAATCCTTGACCCCGCCGGGAATCGAACCCAAGGACCCCGTGCGCGGGAAGCGAGCACGCTACCGCAAGACCACTACCTGCGGACGTTCTCAATATATCATAGGGTCAGCAGCACTACAGGTTGTTAGCTAACGATACTGCTGTCTACAAGAAAGTATCGTAGCTGGACGACAGGAAGGAAACTAGGGACTAAGTTTGCACGATGTAACAAATGTGGATAAACGCAGGATAATGCGGATAAAAAAAGGGAGCAACAGTAGTAGTAAACTTCAGGAGGCCATCATATTCTTCAAATACTAAAAGTGTGATGAACTGCGACGAACACGTAAAGTCAGTAGTAGGGAAGGTGAATGGAAGACTTAAGTCATTGGCAGAGTGCTGGGGAAGTACAGGGCATCTGTGAAGGAAACCGGATAAAAGATTTCAGTTTCAGAGTACTGCTCCAACGGTTGTACTCCCTAACATTGCGGCAGATATCTATCGAATTAAGACAGGCGCGCTGCTAGCATCACAACAGGCCCGTATAGCCCAAATGAAACTGTGAAACTTAAATGGCAATCTTTGAATGAAAGATGACCTTGTTCTCGTCGCTAAATTTAAAGAACCTTTATTCGAGGAAGACTGTGCGATAATTCTGCTTCCTCGAGTTTACGGCATTGGCGTATAGACGTTCAGTTTGCCCGCGCTCCATGCGCGAATGGAATAATACAAAACATCGCAAACATTGGTACAAAATACCTTCAACTTTGCGGAATTTAAGTGTCGATGTATATGTAAACAGACTTTTTAGTGTCAACATCGACCTAAGAAAATAACAAAGATAAGTGTTTCCCCTCTATGGAAGACTGCTATTAAGAAGTCACGAGGAGCTTTAAGTGTACATTTGCAGTACACGGAACTAAATATTCTTCTGTGTAACAGAAGCGTAAGTTATTTTGTGAGGAATTTAAAAATTCCCAAGGAGATGTCTTTATCCCAAAGCTAAGATTATTCCACCGGCAGCTGCGAAAAACGATGGCAACAAAGGGCCTGTATTGCTTTATTTTCGGTAAGTGCTGGACGAATGACATCAGTAGCCAGAAATACGGCGTACGTGCGCAACCGTTCCCCTCCCAGCTGCCTTCTGCCGCTGCTCGTCTGAGGCGCGCAAACTTATTCGTTCGTTTCTCGCTTCGTGCTCACCGTCCGTCATTACAGACGTGGTATGCTTGGCGTGGATATTGAATCGTCGCTTCCTTAAGCCGGAGCCGTCGTAAAAAAAAGTTATGCCATTTATCTGGCGGATTATATGCTCCGTTTGAGTTTCAAAAGTAATTTTTTACGTGTAGATGGCAATCTGGCGCACACAGTGTCGTGAACGAGATGAGCTGAAGCTTATGATGGCTACTACGAGCATCACGGTTATGAGTCGTTTTTAACGACTCCTAATTCTAATACTCTTGTGTGTATACGTGCAGTGTCATTAACAGTAGTCAATATTGTTTTCGTAAGGAACACCATATAGATTATATTGGACGAAGAGGAAGGAGGCGAATTAAAAAAGGAGATTAGACGTCACCGAAATGGCGTACTATTCAGAATTGAAAGAGGAGTCAGGCAGTAAGACGAAATACCACCAAAATTATGTATCGCTCAAACTGTTCTCTGCAGTTGTAGAAAAAGTTTGAGGAAGCGTAAACTAGGAAACCGAAAAAGCAATACCTATTAATTGAACAAATGTAAACTAATTACATTTTGCTGATTTATTGTGCTCATTTAATTTTTACAGTGTCTGTTCATTCACACTGGTTACCTGAAGGAATAAACATTGTCGACGATCAATAGCTGTAGTGAATATTACGAAATTTGTTTGCTGATGACGATTTCTTTGACATCAACTACATTAGGTGTAGTTATACCTTATTCGTGATGCATGAAAATTTGTACCGGACCGGGACTGGCCTCGTACTCTTTCCCTTTAGTGCAGATATACTGTACTTCAACAACGAATGGAAGTTTTTAAGTACGTCCGAAAATCAATTGTAACAGGAGTAATATAATGTACAATCGTCTTATCGAAAAGAAAATGGTATAAACTGTCAGTTAACTCACACAAGAAGTTAAGTTTTTGTATTTGGGGCAGATGAAGACAACGACTGCAAGGGCAGATAAGGGAAGTTTAAAACAATTTACGAAAGCTTGGCACGTTGTAAAGTGGAAATACTCGAGACAACTGAATTTTTGCTATGTCTTTTAGTCAACTGCCGCCTTTTGCCACAGTAATGCTATACACTATTTTCACGTGCCACTGAGGTACCTTACTCATTTATGGACGTTGTTTATACTGGGTGAAAGTGAGTCACTGCTCTGTAACTACTATTGATCCAACGATGTTGTGTCAAACCGGTTTTCTGGAAAAAGTTCCGACAGTTGATTGTAATAACATACTTTATAATAATTTACAATCAGAATTAGTTAATGCTTTTGATTTAATGGCGGTGAAACCAGACTTATAATCTGAAAAAGTTCAAAAATTGAGGGTGGTTCAGTGAGAAACGAAGAGATGCATTTTGAGTGATGCTGTCAGAAACAGGAAAAGAAACAAATGGACGCATCAGATAAAAACTGGAGTGGAAAATGTAGTTACGACTGGAAAGAAAATGAAATGGAGGTGTGACATGTAGTCAGGCTAGTATATAGCAGATGGACCAGTGGAGTTCTTTGCAGGGTTAAAAGATATAAGTAAACATCGAGATGACGCCGCAGTCATGGAAGGTGCATAGATGATTTTGCGAAATATGCGAGAATATGGATATAGCTAAAGACCGTAACGCACAGGAAACTCTAGAAGAGGCCTTTATCTAGCAATGATTGTCAAATGGTTGGTAATGATGATGATGACGATGATGATGATAATGATGATGATAATGGTGATGGTAAGATGGTGTGATAGCGATGAAAACAAAAGAAAGGAGCATAGGTTCACGATCGCTTAATAATGAACGAAAAATAGTCACTGGTTATGATTTGACAATTTTTTTCATTATCGGTTTGTAGCGTTCATCAAATGGTTCAAATGGCTCTGAGCATTATGGGACTTAACATCTGAGGTCATCAGTCCCATGGAATTTAGAACTACTTAAACCTAACTAACCTAAGGACATCACACACATCCATGCCCGAGGCAGGATTCGAACCTGCGACCGTAGTGGTCGCGCGGTTCCAGACTGTAGCGCCTAGAACTGCTCGCCCACACCGGCCGGCCCTTTCCGTTAAGAGTTTCATGGCCAGTTCTATTTGCTAGGAACTCTTTGAGCCAATCACAATAGCAAATCTGATGAGCTCGCATTTTGTTCATTAGGCAACAGTACGCAACTGTATAGAACGTCTTCTGGAAGTTAAATATCATTCGATCTTTCTGCGACCCATTGTAATTACGTCTCAAACGAGGCTCTATACAAACACTGGTATGCTTGTAAATAATCTTCCACGTACGCCTCTTCTACCACGAAGACGTAACTATTCTTTCAGATGATGCCAACTTGGATCTATGCGTTAAGGCAAAGGTAACGTTAGCCTGCACGAAGAACAGCTACATTTGATGGCATGAACCAAGCCATCACCTCTAGCCGAACTTGTACTCCAGTGTAAGCTGTACGTGCTGCTTTATCTCAGCGTGGCCAGTATACTACGCGTATGTTGGCTCACGTGTAACTTGACGGGACTTCGGCTTCGCCTTCCTCAAAGAGCTTTCCCAGGCCTGATCTTCAGGTTCCGTTACGAAATTTCGTAGCTTTCTTACACGGTTCAATTAATATTCTCGGAGAGGCACACATTCTTTCTGTACACTGATTGACAGGATACAGAATCGGTTCACTTCTCAGACTGGACAGGTTTGTTCCACTCTGGCCGTTTTGCTTTATATTTGTCGTAGTTCTGCCTAAAGCATTTATAAACGCGGCCCACTGTTTTCACGACTTTCATTTGTGTCAAATGATGCGATTTTTAATGACAAGCAAATTTTCTTCCTATGCTTCATCCTAAAAAAAAAAAAAAAAATATTTCAATGAAGAAATCTGTTCCATTAATTGTTCCTTTTATTCCACATCTAATAACGTTCTATGTGCTGTTACTTTCTGCATAAATGAGCACATAACCATACGCTTTGGGAAACGTAATTTAAGCTATTTAGTTCTGGAACTCACTGGAATACCTGCTGCCTTCGTTTTACGCCGTTTGATATAACAGAGACATCTGAACGGAGAAATCGGTACAATTTTGCTTCAGTGGGTGTTAATACAACTCACCCTCGAGAAGCTTTCTAGATAATCGATGAGTAGTTTCGCTGGTATTTCCCGCTAGCCATTCCAGGCTTCCCTTCTGTTCTTTCTAGTACGACTTAGTGCACCATATTTTCAGTGAAGACGTACAGTCGCAAATGGTCTTCGTCTCATATCGAATACTGTGCAGTGTTCTGAAGGTTCTGTGCCGCTACCAGAACAGTTGCCATCCTTTCGCAGTTCCTGCAACTGGAATTTTTGCATTCGTACGGCTATTCCATGTTTCTTAGTCTCGCTAATTTAACACAAGGATGAGGCCATTGTTAGTTGGTACATACTTATGCAACCTGCTTCACACGTAAAGGCGCCCGATGCGCTAAATTGCACAGAAGATTGGATACCGTTTGCCTGTGCTATGCCAAGAAAATAATTCAAGCCACGAAGTCTTCATAACCACTACGCGGAACATACGTTTCATAATAAAAGATACACCGAAATGAAAGAAATATAGCATTCCACATGTTCATTTGACTGCTTCCCGATGAGGATATTTAGATATAGATGTTAATCGTGCGAATTTGAATCACTCGTTGGTCCACGTAGGTAGTTACCTTTTTAGTTTGTTTTTCTGCTCCCGTGCATCTATTTACGTGTTCAGAGTCATTTGAACCATTTTTTTCTTAACGGAAAGAAATTTACAGACGTAAAAGTAGTTTCTGAAGTACCTGAAGGGAATGTTATCGGGCCATTGCCGTTCACAGTAAATATAAATGACGTAGTGGATAACATTAGAAGCTCCGTGAGACTGTTGGCGAATGATGCTGAAGTCGCAACACTGGAAAATTTTCTAGTTGTTCAGGCATTAGCAGTTGACCCTCAACATAAACAAATGGAGCGCATTTCGCATAAATAAGGGAAAGCCTGGTTACTGTTTGATTATACTATTCTTGAACAATCATTAGAAACAGTCACATCCATTGCACGGAACGATTTAATTTAGAGGTACGTTCCTTGAAGAATCATTCAATATATTGCTTCCTCTTCCACATACCTCGCGAAAAAATCGTGAATGTAAAATTAGAGGGATTCGAGCTCATACCGAGGCTTACCAACAGTCGATCTTTCGATGCACCATTTGCGACAGGGAAGGGGTAGGCGACAGTAGAAGTCGAAGTACCCTCCGCCAGATACCGTAAGGAATAATGATGTAGATAGATTACTCGTCGACTGTTTCAGACAAGGTTGTCATCTTGAAATGGAAATGCCGTGTGCCGAGGGCCTCCCGTCGGGTAGACCGTTCGCCTGGTGCAAGTCTTTCGATTTGACGCCACTTCGGCGACTTGCGCGTCGATGGGGATGAAATGATGATGATTAGGACAACACAACACACAGTCCCTGAGTGGAGAAAATCTCCGACCCAGCCGGGAATCGAACCCGGGCCCTTTGGATTGACAGTCTGTCGCGCTGACCACTCAGATACCGGGGGCGAACTGTCATCTTGAAAGAAAAGGTGACGCTAGAATCATTTCGCATGTTAGATTCTAAGAGCCATGATATCGACCGAATTTCTTAATTGGCGAATGCGCCCCCAATGCGAACCGAATAGGTAGAATGTGTTTTCTGCTTTTATTTAGGCCAGTGCCGAATAAGAATACGGTTAAGTGGTGTTAGAGGTAGGCTCTGGCTCTATATGGGTGCCTTACACATATTACTCGTTTACGATCACGAGATAAATGTGATGGTGAAGAGGATGCAAAGCTCGGGCAGTTTGAAATGCCCACCCGCAGCTCTAACAAAGCCTCGTAATAACGACTTCGTGCCATAGAAACAGACTTTACCAACAAGACTAATAGAAATTTATGTCTATCGAGAATAATAAATTGATATGCTATGGTATTTTAATTCCATTAGATGCAAAGTACTATAAAACATTTTAGGTCTTTAGACGTGGAAGTGTCCACTGCCCATGCTGATTGTACTCGTCATCCATAACTGGATAAATTAAAATAATGAAAGAAAGAACTGAAGAAGTATAAGCATGTGCAGCTGTATAGAAAATTTTATTCCAACAATTGTGAAAACTGCAACGATACGAGCACAGAATTACGAGATATTAGAGTTTTGATTCAGCTGATCGATCTAAATTTACGAGTGCCGAAAGTGAGGGGGAGACGCCATTGTTGCAGAGAGGGGCAGTGAAAGTCGTAAAAACGCGTTGTTGGGACGCGGGAGAAGCCACGGCGTAGGGAATGTTTCGAAGGCTGGCGGATGGATTCGAACTGTGTACTAAGCAAAAATACAGCGTAGTTTGCAGCGGCAGACTCCGAGCGGGTGGAAGAGTGCAAAGTGTATAGAGACAGAGGAAAAGTAGGATATGCTAAAGTTAGGAATTGTCTTAGGAGATAGGCAAAATTCTGACAGATATCCTTCTGCAATGGAGCTGTCGACGGAAGGTTTTCTTGTACCAAAAACATTAACACTTTTTAAATATGATGGTGTAACGTCATTGTCGCTTAGGACGGGTAGCAATTGGGAGCACGCGCCATTGATCAGAAGAATGTGACTGGAGCCTGAAATGTCGGATGTGGTGAGAGAGGCGGCTGCAGAGCTATGGCAAAATACGCTTTAACTTTGTTCATATTACACAAATAAGGTATTTGCAAGTTAAGCTGCGTAAGAAGTGAATTTGTTTGGTAACTATAAGTATTTTTGATTGGTGACAAATTCGCAGACTTAGAAAGCGTCAGACAATGCGCAAAGCTTATGCTAGTTGTGATGCCATTACCGATATTCGTGTTAGTTAAGTTGGGTGTCTTTGCTACTCCAGTGTTTACTGCTTCAGCGTTGTGTTGGTTGAAACAGTGCCAGCATTTCCTAAACCATCCTGGTGATGTGGTAGCAAGACCTCTGTGGCTGGTACAGGATTCAAGCACAGCAGAATTGTAGCAGATTAGTATTTTACATTCTGGTGCAAGTAACTTTCTCTTGTGTATCGGTAGGGTTGGAGCGAAAGTAAAAAGATTCGTTTGACAGAACATGATGAATTCTGAGCGAATCATTTATAGCTGTGTGCAAAAACTGTAACGAATGTACACTTACACAGAACCTCGACAATATAATAAGCTTTTACTAGATATGTCTGTGATTCATTTACGGGTGTAACCACTTCACCAGAGTGCTATTTTCGCAGCACATTCGATCCAAGAATTAACATGCAGGTGTGAAACGTGCTGTTACCTGCCCTGCAGGTAAGATCAGATAAGTCTGACAGGTGGGGAAGGCGTGTACCCCTGATAGACCATCGCTTCCTGATACAGGAAGTTTACATTTGGTACGTTGTTTGCCAATGTTTGGACTGCCGTTATCTCCTCTCGTGGCAAACCGATTTTGTTTGACACGTAAAGGGATGACAAGACAATTTTACTTGAAATACCAGATGGGTTAAGGAAATAGGTTTCAAACTGAAAACACAGTTAAAAAAACAGTTTCATTTGCTCATTATCACCGGACGGTGTGGCCGTGCGGTTCTAGGCGCGTCAGTCTGGAACCGCGTGACCGCTACGGTCGCAGGTTCGAATCCTGCCTCGGGCATGGATGTGTGTGATGTCCTTAGGTTAGTTAGGTTTAAGTAGTTCTAAGTTCTAGGGGACTGATGACCACAGATGTTGAGTCCCATAGTGCTCAGAGCCATTTGAACCATTTGCTCATTATCAGACCATACTTACAGACAACTGGCTTATAATTGGCCAAATCAGCTTTTCAACTCAGTTTTATCTTTACAACTTAGATATATACTTTAGCAGCTCTAAGGTAATGGTATATAACGAGAAATAGCCAGTCCATTCAAAGATCGTAATTGAAAATAATGCACCGGTACACGGGTGCCGAAAACTTAAGGACGAAAGTAACTCTTGCATGATGTGCCACTGTCAAGTAACATAACTCGATGAAACTGGGACCATACATAGAAAGAACTGCTATGGTGTAGTACAGAAGATAATTGAAAGGAATATGCAATGAGACTAACAGAAATGACACTGTTATTCAAAGACAATAATTACGCTGAAGTCACCATAATTTATTATGGTACCGTGGACATAAAAAACGGCGGCATATGGCTCTTAATATGGTGTGGGCTCACCGTAGACAGCGCAGCATGCTCTGCAACGTGCTGCCATGCTGGACACAAGGTTGGTAAGGAGTTCTTGCGGTAGGACGTTCCATTCCTGCACAAGCGCGGTTGACAACTGCTAAGTGGTCGTTGGTGCATGTGGATGTGATGCAATACGCCTTCCCAACGCATCCCACACGTGCTGAATGGGATTCAAATCGGGAGAACAGGCAGGCCATCCCATTCCCCTCATTCCAAAAGCTTCTCCACCTGCGCCGTTCGATGCGTTCGCGCATTTTTATCCTTAAAAATGAAGTATGTAAGGATAATTGATCATTTAGTTTCACATAATTTGCTGTCAAATGTACAGCTTGGTTTTAGAAGTTGTTTAACAATTGCAAATGCTATATTCTCTTTTCTCGGTGAGCTACTGGATGGATTAAACAAAAGGTGTCGAACGCTAGGCATGTTTTTTGATTCAACTAAGGCGTTTGATTGTGTTGATCACAAAATATCGCTCCAGAAGTAGGATCATTGTGGAATATGGGGAGTAGCTCACAATTGGTTCACCTTTACTTTAAGAACAGACAGCAAAAGGTCGTTTTCTACAGTACTGAGAATGGCTATGATGTGGGACCTGAGTGGGGCACAGTTAAATGGGGGTGTCCCAGGGTACAGTGCTGGGGCCACTCCTGTTCCTCATTTGTATAAATGATACGCCTTCTAGTATTACAGGTGATTCTAAAATATTTCTGTTTGGTGATGACACTAGCTTGGTAGTAGAGGGTTTTGTGTGTAACGTTGGCACTGTTTAAATAGTGGAGTTCAAGAAGTAAGTTCATGGCTTGTAGAAAATAAACTGACGTTAAAACACAGTAAGACTCAGTTTTTACAGTTTCTAACACACAGTTCAACGAAACCTGACGTTATAATTACACAGAATGAGCATTAGTGAGACTGAAGATACACATGAGGAAGGACTACAGTGTCACAATGTATTGGCCAGGGGATGTATCATGTTCAAAGGTTTGGAAGTCAGTGTACTTAAGCAATATTATGCCTCTCCACTCCCCAGAATCATTGTGAGCTCTAGCCCAAAAGTTGTTGACGTCAGTATCAGCATTCCTGGGATTCATGACATCAGCATCAGCATTCCAAAAAGCGCCAACATAAGCATCAGCATTCTCTCCGCCCTCCCCTTCCCTTGTGGCCAATGGCACTACATGTGTGTCGATATCATCACGCTCTCAGCCAGTTGTGTCGGAGCCATGGCGCAGTGATGCTTCAGACAGTTGTGTGCAAGTTCAGCCCTCCACCCATCACGCAATTTTAATTTTTATAATTCTGTTGTGTGCGCACCATCATTTGCCATCTATACTTTGTCTAGTATTAATATGCATGTGCGCAACACAGCACTCCAATGTTGCATAAGAGTAGCAGCTAATATTGTACTATTTCCATGCTAGACATAGGAAACTATAGCATGTGTATTTTTATTGATGAGCTGACCTATTGTGATAAATTAATAACGTTATGACATTCTCTATAGATTTTGTTGTTATTCGTACAGCTCCCCATCTGATGCTGGTAGATGGTAGACACACACACACACACACACACACACACACACACACACACACACACACACACACACACACACACACACACAGAGAGAGAGAGAGAGAGAGAGAGAGAGAGAGAGAGACCTTGATGATACATGCAGATTGTGCATGTGGCCAGCATGTGTCGTTTCTCAGTGCACGGCTTGGATTAAAAAACCTTTCATGTCAATGTGAAGTGCAGAATAGTAGTTTGTGCCATGCTATTGTGATGACACTGCATCACAATCCATGTAAAGCATGAAGAATCTGTGATGTGTGCAGAATTAGCTAGTTGTTCAGACATTTGTATATGTAAACACTACATGGGTTTACATTGCCACAGTAAAATAGGCTTCGATCATATTTTCTCATGATAAATATATCCCAAATTCATTGATCCAACGTCGTAAGTGCATTAGGCAGACGAAAAAGTCCTGTATTTTTTATATTAACACATCACACAAATCAGAAACGTGTTTGAGAGGTGATTAATAATTAGAGACTGGATCGAAAGTGGCTGGTGATTGCGGATATTTTTATGAATGCATGTTTACATTAATGTAGCACAGTGGAACTGTAGTACATTTACACATGCAATACTGCATTCAGCGTATTCACATTGAAAAGTTACATCTTGTTCCTTGACACATTGCCTTCTTTAGATATCTATATCTTTGCGAGCAAGAGTCAGATCTCTAGAGATGCTATCCTTTGCATTCCCATAGTTACTGTCATGGAGACAATGACTCTTTCTGAGTTTTGTCGTTATTGTCAACACTAGCAAAGAAAACCGTTTGGAAGATGGTGCTTTTTCCAGCCATAAAAATTGAAAATAGCCATATGTTGGAGTACTGGTCTAAAATGTCAGAATGGAGACCGGTTACTGCATTAAGGGACACATGAAAAATGTTTATAAAGCTCCATTCTCATCTAGATCTGCTGAAAAAATGGAAGCTACATTCCATCTAAATGGTGGGGACTAGATGTTGTACACCTAGTCCTATGCATAGAAATAGCAGTTTAGCAACCAAATGTTTATGCGAAAACAGAATCTTGTAGCTGGGAACAGAATGGATTGTGTGTTTCACCCTGTGTAAAGAACAAAAAGTACTATTTACAACTGTACTCAATGCCCCACTTCCATGTTGTATCGATCAATGAATAAGTTGTAGAACAGCTCCTGTGTGGTGTTTAATAGTGTTCTGTAGTTTTTCCACTGGGGTGATAAGTGTTGTGCCACAAGAAAATACATTCGCCAGCACAGTGATGGTTCTTTGGTTTGCTCCAGGAGGATATTGAACAGAACTATTACATGTAAAATATTAGTTCAGTTTATTACACTATAGAGATGAAGATTGACATAGATTTGTACAGTCAAGGAATGTTGTGAGTATTTACTGCTGTCTCTTGAATATTAAAGTATCACTTGATGCAGACAAATTTACAATACTCTTCAGCTGATGAATAACAAACAATGTTCACATTAAGTTCTGCCTGAGACATATTTTTACACTGGTAGGCTATCTAAGATGATGTTGACGGCTTGATCATTGACTGAGAACTGGGCTGAGTATTCCTCTGCTCAACTGTAAGTAGACTATCGATTGTGATAGTGTAGCAAAGCTCTAGGAGGCGTGGCTACTCTGGCATTTCCTATTCATCAATGCAGCATGCAGTGAGTATACTCTTTTGGTTTCGTTGTGAGGTATTAATCTTGCTGTAGCACCCCTTTCTTTGGATGAGACCACAGTAAGTAAATGCATATCTGGAAGAATGGCTATACAGTATTCACACATATACAATTCTTTTCGGCCACTACAGCTGCATTTTGGACTAGTCTACCAATTTCCGATTTGGTTTGATATTATTTTATACTGTCAAAGTATCTGAATGCAGTGTATGTGCAATTTAAGTATGACATATTTTTATATACACACACACACACTCACACACACACACACACACACACACACACACACACACACACGCGCGCGCACCACAAACTCCCTCTAGCTATTCCTTCTTTCTTCTTCATGGCATCACTCACCAGGTTTTCTTACATCCCAAGTATTGTGCAAACTGCCCCCAGCATATATTGATTGCACTCCAGGGCATGGGGTTCATCCAGATTACATACTGTGCATCTTACAGGACACAGGCTACTGTCTGTCTCCCTCATATTGCCCCTAAATTCAGTAGACGGTTGTGACTCTACCGACACTGTATTGGGGGCTGTAACACTAGCAACTAAACCTAAGTATAAACGCAATAAATACATATAGTGTGTACAGAAAACTCATAACATTATTAATTTATTACAACAGGTCGCCATGTCTGTAAAAATACACATGCAGTAGTTCTCTAAGTCTAGCATGGAATTAGTACAACATAAGTTGCTGCACTTGTGCCACAATGGAGTGCTGTGAAAACAAGCACATATCGGTAGCTTTTGCTGCTAACAACCATACTGTTATCACAGAAAGAATTGACAGATACTTACTGTTAGGCTTCTTCTCTCTGGCTGATTGCTGCTGCTGCTGTGGTGCTTTGTATTGGACAAACTACAGATGACAAATGATCATGCATGTATAAGGAAAGTATAGAAATGAAAATTGCTCAAGGTTTGGGGGCTGAACGTGGCTGAAATCCCAGTGTTTCAGGGGCCGAACACAATTATCTCAGCACATGACAACTTTGACACAGATACCATTGGTCACCATGGGAAGGAGGGAGAGGGGAGGGGAAGCTGATGCTGATGTTGGCAATTCCAGGAATGCTGATGCTGATGTCATCAATTCCAGGAATGCTGATGCTGATTTCATCAATTCCAGGAATGCTGATGTCAGCAATTTTTGGGCCAGGACCTGCAGTGACCCTCTACTCACCATAACTCCTGGTCTACCAAATCTATCACATTCGACAATTTTCCTTGTGCATTATGTGTTCACAGCTCTCGCCATATAAGAGTACGTCCAACATTGTTGAATGCAATCATTGTGGTTGTCCAGATCTTATGGTGTGGGGAGGCATAAGGTTATATTGCCTGGCTGTTAAATCTTTCAACACTGTACTCCCACTGATCATTGTCACTGTGACATTGTACTGCTTGTAAGAGGTACATACAGATATTTCTTCATTTTTAAGGATGAAAATCTGTGACTGCATCGAACAGTGAATGTGGAGAGGCTCTTGGAAAGAGAATATATTCGGTGAATTGACTAGCCTGCCTGTTGCTGCAACTTAAATCCCCACACATATTTAGATGAGCTAAGATTAGATAGACTTTTTATTCTAATGGAGCCATAGTGAAGAGATCCTCCAGAATGAAAAAAATCCCAGAAAAACAAAAGCACCAATAAATATTTACAAATAAAAACAAAGTTGCTAATGTACCTTCTACAGATCCCAAGTGATGTCCTTACGGGTGTGGAATAACATGTTGTGGTATGCATTGGGGAGATGTATTGCAGCATGTCCCCATGGACCAGTGACTATCGACCAGTTGTTGCACT
Source organism: Schistocerca nitens (assembly GCF_023898315.1). NCBI lineage: Eukaryota > Metazoa > Arthropoda > Insecta > Orthoptera > Acrididae > Schistocerca > Schistocerca nitens. The sequence continues at coordinate 804,609,494 of NC_064616.1, read as the reverse complement.
AATGGAGAAATGGAATGCCCTACCACAAGAACCCCTTACTATACAGAGCATGTGTTGCCATCTGTGGTGACCACACACACTATTAAGAACCATATTATGCCATTTGTAATATCAGAGGACCATCATCAATCATGATGACTTCAGTGTAATGACTGTCTTTGAATAAAAGTGTCAATTCTCTTTCTTCAATTGTGTATGTCTTTCAGTTAACTTACATACTATACTGCAGCAGTTCCTACCATGCACGCACCAAGTTGTGTGCAGTATTAACACAGTATCAAATAATGCAGTCAAGACATAAGTTCACGGCTTGTAGAAAATTGATTGATGCTAAATGATAGTAAGACTCAGTTTTTACAGTTTCTAACACACAGTTCCGCAAAAATATCGTTCTGATTACACAGAATGGACATATGATTAGTGAGACTGAACAATTCAGATTCTTAGGCGTTGAGATATAGTAAGCTGTCGTGGAAAACCCACGTTCAGGGCCTTGTTCAAAAACTAAACGCTGCTTTATTTATGATTAGAACAGTATCTGAAATAAGTTGTAATTCAACACGAAAAGTGGTCTACTTCGTTTATTTTTAATCGATTATGATGTAAGTTTTTATTTTTTAGGGTTACTCTTCTGATTCAGAAAGGGTATTTTTGGCTCAGAAACTGGCGGTTCCAGCAATACATGGTGTAAGTTCGCGAACCTCTCATGGACCCCTGTTCAGAAGTCTGGGAATTCTGACAAAAGCCTCTCAATACATATTTTCTGTAATGTATCAGTCTTTTCCCAAGAGTTAGCAGCTTTCGCTCAGTTAATATTAGGCAGAAATCCAATATTCATTTGGATAGAACCTCCTTGACTCTTGTGCAGAAGGGCGTGCAGTATTCTGTTGCATCCATTTTCAATAAAATACCACAAGAATTCAAAAATCTTAGCAGCAATCCACGTACTTTGAAGTCTAAGCTGAAGAGTTCCCTCATGGCTTACCCCCTTTTGCTCTGTCGAGGAACTCCTGGAAAAATTTTAAAAAATTATGCTAATTCCTGTGCTACGCTGTTGATAGAGAAATTAAATAAACTCAGAAATAAAGCGTAAAATCTTCTGTCTTTGACAGGCAATATACCATTAACACTGTTGGGAATTTAACATTCCCAAGACAAACTAGCCTCACTGATATACTCTAACAACGTAGATCGACGTAGACGTGAAAAGAATACGGTAAACAGAGAACCACTGTCTTCTAGGTCGGAAAAGCTAAGCGTTAAGTTCGTTGTGTTCCTAGAAATTGAGGCTAAATCTATAGGCTTTGGTGGCAGCTGAAACAAAAATAATATCACATTGCACATAGAGTTTAGGAAAAAATGTTGACATCCGTAAAAATGAATTAATCGTGTGAAGATTCGAGAAATTACTTAAATTACAGAGGAAGCTACAGCGCCCCATACAGGTAGCTGGATAAGTTTGTGGAAACTATATATGAGATAGCAGGAATCTGATCCCACTGCAGCCGCGGTAACTGGCGGCAGATTACGCGTTTTCACATACGATACAATGACAACATGCATAACGCTCCGTGGACATACATTTTCAGCAGTAGGTGGTACCGGCAATTAAGCCAAGCCTTTGTAAACTTTTTAATTCGTGTTAGTATCTTAATTACCTTCCATGGCGTACGTTTTAAACTGGATGCTGTGTTTCCGTAATACTGTCTCCTCCTTGCCCATATCGGCAACTAAGTAATGTGGCGTCAAAAAGTTATTCAAAAACTACCACACACTAAACATCGTGCCACTTTATATGAAATAATAGTAATAAAAATGCTTCTATTGTGCACAAAAAAGTTCCTTGGTTCTCTTCCTTAAACTGGAAAACGATTAGGAACAATAGCGAGGAAGCTGTATGGCATTCTTGTTTGACTTAATTAGAATCTTTGATCTTCAAAGACGAAATAAGTTATGGTCCGTCTAATGACACCCATTTCGATTAGTTGATGCATCCTACAACACGGAAAGTGAACTCTGAGAAACAACACAAAAGGGTCAGGTAGTAGACTGGAGTGGACTACGTAATTATGAATGTAATGAAAAAGATCGAGAAGACGACCTAACGGAGGGTTGATAGATGACATTAGAGAATATGAAGACCAAAGTGCATGCAGAAGTCTGGAATAGGCCTGTATCTATCTGTGGTTGCCGTATCGCTGCTGCTGATCATGACAGTGATGATGGTGATGAATGCTCCTACCAAATACGGCGACGCTGATTTCACGTTTCACCAGGTCTACCAATTGAGGATCACGTGTCGGGTTTCGTCTGTTATGAAATCCGTAGCGTTCTCACACATTTGACCTAATTTTCAGTTAACCCTGTCAAAAAACTGGTCCTCACTCACGAAGAGATGCATTTGATCGTGTACCGTTATTTTTTTAAGAATTTATATTTTGTTTCACGATAAATTATATCAATTGTCGATGCAATATTAATTGTACGTTTCTTATTGCAAATACCTAAATTCGAAAGCGAGGAGTGTCTGTTGTTGCAATGAATACCTGTTTTACTCTGTCACATTCGGTTTCTCAATGATATTTTCAAACCATATTTTGTCTTTTTGTAGAGTAGGCTCGGAATTAACGTTTGATAACACAGAAATTTGGCAGAAGCGTAAAAGAGTTCACAGATTACTACTAATTCTACTTTGCATTCAGATCATCCCTACATGCATTACTTTGGACATGCACTGTTGCTATAATGATAGTAAATGAAATATAGCTGTACAGTACACGAAGATCTGTAAGAACACCATAGTCCCTTATTAAGCATGGTCCAATTGGGAGTAGTACGTCCTTGTCTTGCTCCGGCTTCTGAACTGACTTATTCAGCCATTTGTATGGGGGAACTGCATTAAAAACCTGGATTTTGAACCGCGGTGCAAGATGGCATTTTGCATGTGTAATAATCGTTTACCAGAAATGGAAGAAATGGTAAATGACTGAAAACCATCTTAGGGCCAACTGGGGATCGGACTAGGGAACTTGGGATAACTAGTCTGGCATTTACTCATTCTTCGATAATCTGTGAAGAGGTAAACAGTTTCATCTTTGGCTTCCCAACAGCGCCTCTATTTGATTCTTATGGTTTACAGGTTAATATTTAGGCGATACAGTGACCAGTAGAGACGTATTACGAACATAAGTTCACTTTTGGTAAGAACATGAGAGAAAGTCGGCTATTCTCTGTACGAAGAAATCATATTGGTTACCTGCTGTAATTTGTGGAAACCATAGAAGAGCTGCACCAGAAGGGACGGATTTCGGTGTGTTTACCCTTGAATGAAAGTCAACGGCTTTATTAAATTGATTCTTAAGTCTTACGATCAGAAACATAGCCTTTCCCTGCCACGCCTCACCTTGAGGTATTTAGCCTGGTGACTTACTGCTATATCCGTCAGTACTTAGATGATTCCTGAAATACACGTAGTGGGTAATGGGAAAGAAGGAAAATGAAGGTAATAATCCAGTTCCAGAGCCTGAGTACGTGTGTGTGTGTGTGTGTGTGTGTGTGTGTGAGAGAGAGAGAGAGAGAGAGAGAGAGAGATACACGCGATCAAGCGTGGATTGGCACACCACATCTTTTTATCTGTAGAGTCTTTGTTCTAGGTGTGTAAACAATTAAACATCGCCGTTTGGCAACCGATGTTATTGCTGTCTTTTATTGAAAAGCAAACTCGATTCGTCCAGTAACTCGATCTTAAATACGAACGGAAGAAGAAGAAGAAGAAGAAGAAGAAGAAGACGAAGAAGTGGAAGACAAAAACAGATTGTCTGACTCGTTTGATTTTTTACTGCGTTTTCTCGTTCTGCTCGTGTTTAAGAACCAGTTACTTCTGAAAGCCACTGTGGATCAGAACAGCAACAGCCCACTCTACTTTTTGGCTAGAAAATGAAAAGTATATAGAAATGCAGTAATTGTTGAATGAACTAGATATGTCACGAAGGGTATTGTAACCTACAATCAGGAAAACAGATATTATCTTTATTACCACTAAATATTGCTCTATAATCAAAATAATGGCGTTTACATAGGTGTGTTTCTAAATGCAAAGATATTACTAAAGCACATGACATACTATTTTCAGGACAGTACTGTGGAAGTGTTAATTTGTTTTCATTTTATGTTACAGTTTATTCTCTGATAGTAGTTTTTCGATAGAGAAAATGCGCTATGAAACTTGTGATGTGCTTGGCTCAGAGAGAGAGAGAGAGAGAGAGAGAGAAACAAGTTGTGGAAGCCGGATAAATCTCGTTTTCATCGTACTTGTGACTAAGATAACGATTACGTAACGCAGAAGACAGGATTCCATGCACTCGAATACTTCAGAACAGAATTCAAAAATAAATCAGTCATGCATGCACACATTAATTATCAGCGATAAGCGGTTGACTCACCGTACTCTAATGAAAGATCCAACAACATCGATCTTTTATAGGAAGCTGTTTGATGTCTAACGTATCGACAATAGACATTGGAAAAGGTTTCTTCCTTTTTGCAGAGACAAATGACAAACAAATGCTCTAGTGTGCCGCACAATTATCCACGCGGTGACAATGCAGTGCCTCTTATCGCAGTCGGCAACATCTGCCTGTATGACGTCAGTCGCAGCTCTTGTTTCAGTCCCCCAACGAATGACGTCAGCAGTCTAGGGCAACAATTAACTTAACGAAACACTGCACTTTACATAATGCGGGAACTTTCTTTCGGCTCTCACTGCGCTAGAACCTGTCGGCCAGCACACAACGCTCACTCCCGAGTACCATAACAACCGAACGACATTCCAGATACTTTAAGGGTACTACCGAAAACTGATCAGTACTGCAAGTAACGAACAATGTATCCAACGCAAGTGGAACAAGCCGGAACAACTATCAAAAGCATTGCCAACTGGACCCGGGCTGGCATTCGAAAGCTTAGTTTGTACAGCTGGACTTCCCCTCCTCCTCGGAGTCGGACGCGGAGGAAGGAGATAAAAGAAAGGAGTCGGGTCGATTCCTATTGGCCAGTGTTTTAAAAGCCGCAGTGGAGGAGGTTAGGGGAGTACCAATGGATAACTCCCCTCTCGTGAGGCAGCGTCCACCTCCAGTGTTACGGTCCTCTGCGCTGCGCTCACATATGCTCGCCGCACTTCCTCCGTGTCTGAGGTAGCGCAGGGCAGAAACACGTGCCAGGAGCGTGACTCCAATCCCCGACTGGGCTTCGGAATCTCGATTGGCTTTGGATTTGGCGAACACATCGCTGAAATACTTATTTCACAGCTCACGGGATGCTACAGTACGACACCTTTCCAACTACGGAAGTGAATCGCGTCTAATGGCTTTTAACAACTAAACATAGGCCACAAACATTCCGATGTTAACTAAGAATTCCTGTCACCTTTAATCTACAAGTAATGAAGGTTCATCGAGCTAGAAAATCTAATTCGATTCCCTCTTAGCAAAGGGTGGTAATTGCTACTAAAAACTTGTTTCCGATCACAGTAAGCAGTTGAATGAAAGAATCTCGAATATCATTCCACCATACCAAAATTCTCTCTATAAAGCTCCGGCGTCTTAAATCAAGAACATTTTCTTCTCTAAAGATATTATGTAATAGTACTTTTACAAACAGTCTGTAACAGGAAACGGAATTTAAGGAAGGAAAATGAGAGCTATCGTAGACTGAACAGCGCAGTTGCAAAGCATTCTAAGCTATATTACATCAGTTTCTACTACCATTCTGGCAAAATAAATAACATTAACTGTTGTGGTAAAATTCAACCAATCCAACCGCATCCTCTTCCAGGTGGTAATGAGAACTTTAAAAGCTGCATTTATTTGATCTGTGTTGCCCTGTTGCGTATCACAACGTTATGTCCTACAGGTCGTTAGGGAATAGGGTTGACAGTGGTTGGTGCTGTCTTTAGTGTCAAGGTTATCTCAATCTCACGTTCATGTTCTGGGTGCATCTTGAGTCCCTTGCTACAGTACGGCGATAAATCTGCAACCGAGCGAGATGGCGCAGTGGTTAGCACACTGGTCTCGCATTCGGGAGGACGAGGGTTCAATCCCGCGTCCGGCAACCCTGATTTAGGTTTTTCGTGATTTCCTTAAATCGCTCCAAGCAAATTCCGGGATGGTTCCTTCGAAAGGGCACGGCCGACTTCCTTCCCCGTCCCTCCCTAATCCGATGAGACCGATGACCTCGCTGTTTGGTCTCCTCCCCCAAACAACCCACCCCCCAATAAATCTGCAAGCCAACTCTTGACCGAAGGAAAGTAAGGTTAGGGGGTGTGATTCTCATGTAAGGTAACTACACCAACGTCGTTTAGTACAAATTTGTCGAGAAGGAAGATGACAGAACAGGCCGAAATATTTTTCGAAAGACGGTTGTACCACAATTCCACAATCCGAGCTATAGATCATCGAACGAAGAAAGACAGAGTTGTATTGATTCCGCAACAAAAATAGCAAGTTTGTTGTATGATAATAGTTACCTGCTCGACTATGGTCGGCTTCTTGAGGAATTCCTTTAGGAACTATAAACAGTATGACTTCAACAAAATGCGAAGCAGATAGTTCAAGGTCACCCCTTCTTTCGCAAGATACCGAAGGATGTAGAAATCAAAAGCTCAGCTCAGCTCAATGCATAGGAAAGGTTTTGATACAGTTCCAGATAGTAATTTAGTAAAACTATTTTGCTCATTGTTGGACTAGATACGCGACTGAGCTGGTAAACTTCTATCGCACAGACTCATTTGGAGTACCTCGTTAGAAGCGAAAATTACTTCGGGCGAACGGCAAAAAGTGTAATAGGAACATTGATAGTGACGGTGTATTACGTAAACCATAGCTGGGATTTGCAACGCCACGTCCGATTTTCTGCCGCATCCTTGTCCGGTCCTGTCAATCTCTAATAACTTCGCCATCGACAGGACGTTGTCTTCAAATGGCTCTGAGCACTATGGGACTTAACTTCTGAGGTCATCAGTCCCCTAGACTTAGAACTACTTAAACCTAACTAACCTAAGGACATCACACACACCCATGCCCGAGGCAGGATTCGAACCTGCGACCGTAGCAGCAGCGCGGTTCCAGACTGTAGCGCCTCTAACCGCACGGCCACCACGGCCGGCACGTTGTCTTCACTGACAACAGTCGTAGAACTTGACGTCACTCATGAATAGTACAATAATCCTACTGTTCTAAAGTCAACACGGGACAGCGTTTGAAAAATTCAGTTGCGGATCTACATCTTTTTTATTCCTGAAGTGTAGCACGGACATTACTGGTGCACGTAATGGCAAGGACCCATATGTGTCCTGTACAACTTGGAGAAAACTGTCATAAATGTATTGGACCTGCACTCTTTTGTAAAAGACAGAAAAATGGCATGATCGCCCAAGAATATTTTAAGTTAATTTCTGACTGGCAAGATTTTTAAGACATCACTTCTTCTCAGGGCTGTGGTAATGATATTGATAGCCTTGCCTCTGCATTGTCACTATCTTTCAAATATTGAATGAAGATCAGAAATAAAAAGTTTTTATGCTTTATAGATTAATACATTGCACAATAAAAAGCACAGCAAAAATTAACGGTTCGATACATCTACACATCTAAGAGAGAAGCACTTGGTTCAGGTGACAAACGTAATCATGTGAGACAATACACAAACCTTTCTGCATGGAATGGTTATGTTGATCCAGCGTACTCATCTTCGCCTGAAAATAAGAAACATGGGAGTTAGTACAACTCTTTGTTTTGGCCTAAACATAGACATCACGTTGAAGAATCAAGTTACATAATACAATTTCTCTTAAACATAAGCACGTACAGTTTATTTTCTGAAATCAATATAACGTAAGTCGTACACTGTATCAGAGCTACAATCTGACAACGGTGTTTTTACAGTGCCATATTAAAAGCATCGAACCTCACCTTGTAGTCTTACGAGTCTGTATCGGTCTTAAAGACACAAACGCATTGTTATATCTACTCTGTTTGACAAATGCTAAGACAAGGTCATGTATTATGTAGTAGGATTTCCTAATATGAGCACTGGCCACATATAACTATATGGAAAAACAGAAAGTTTGCATTCAATTTACAGTACATTACTTTGTCCTTCTTATTCTGCTAATTAAGAAAGGGAGAAACGACTGTTGATAAGTCAATATGTGACCTGTTATTAGTCTTCACGGTTTACGTCAGAACTATATATAGGGTAAACATTCGAACATTACGCCCTGAAAACCGGTTCCTGGAATTTTCTAAATAGGCTTTTAAAATATTTTAAACCTCTTCGACTATCGTTCAGATTTTACACCATTTTCCTACACTTTCCCGCTAATCGCACGATCGTGTACGTAATTCCACTGCCATTATCCTTATCCGATCAAACTCTCTTGGTGTCAAACCTGACATCTCAACAGTATTCCATTTCAGGTCTTACATTTATTTTGTAAACATATATTGTCGTCGACAAAACGACAGTTTCTTAGTACCCTGGAATTTAAGGGGAAATCTACATTAAAATCTACATGGATACTCTGCAAATCACATTTAAGTGCCTGGCAGAGGGTTCATCGAACCACCTTCACAATTCTCTATTATTCCAATCTCGTATAGCGCCCGGAGAGAATAGACACCTATATCTTTCTGTACCAGCTCTGATTTCCCTTATTTTATCGTGGTGATCGTTCCTCCCTATGTAGGTCGGTGTCAACAAAATATTTTCGCATTCGGAGGAAAAAGTTGGTGATTGGAATTTCGTGAGAAGATTTCGTCGCATCGAAAAACGCCTTTCTTTTAATGATGTCCAGCCCAAATCCTGTATCATTTCTGTGACACTCTCTCCCATATTTCGCGATAATACAAAACGTGCTGCCTTTCTTTGAACTTTTTCGATGTACTCCATCAGTCCTATCTGTTAAGGATCCCACACCGCTCATTATTGTCGAAAATATTCCAAGAAAAAGGAAATAAGGTTTTGGTTTAACGTCTCGTCGAAGAAGAGGTCATTAGAGACGTCATACAGGCTCAGATTCGGGGGAGGACAGAAAAGGAAATCGGCCGCCTCCTTTTCAAAGCAATCATACCGGCATTTGCCTAGAGGAATGTTAGGAAATCACGGAAAAACTATAACGGGATGGACAGACGCTGGTTTAAACGTCTGTCATCCTAGATACGAGCTCAGTGTGTTAGTACTGTGGCACACCTGGTAATATTACAACTTACTTGTTTTTAAGCTAAAGCTTCTATATACACCGGCACGCAAAACTTAAAGACCTATTTAACTTTCACATCACATGACACTGTGAAGTAACATAGCTCGATGAAACTTTGCCCACACGTAGAAAGAAATGCTACAGTACATTACAAAAGGTAATTGAGTTGTGCAATAAATTTTAGCTTGTAATAGCGAATATTCTGTTTATGGAAGTGTACATGGAAAAGGCCGGGAGATTCGGAAAGATTCCAGTTAGATTACATCACAGTCAGACAGACATTCCGAAGTTAGTTAGTGGATAGTAAGGAGTACTCAGGAGCAGATATAAACTGAGATCACAATTTAATAATGATGAAAAGTAGGCTGAAGTTTAAGAGACTAATGAGGAAGAATCAGTGTGCAAAGAAGTGGGATACAGAAGTACTAAGGTTGTTCTTAGCATAAGTTAGTTTAGGTAGTGTGTAAGTCTAGGGAGTTTGGTCCCTTAGGAATTCACACGCATTTGAACATTTCTAATGAGGGAAATATTAGAAATCGGAAAGAAAAACATAGATACCAGGAAGATAAGTCCGAAGAAACAACAGCTAACAGAAGAAATACTTCAGTTGGTCGCCGGCTGGTGTGGCCGAGCGGTTCTAGGCGCTTCAGTCTAGAACCACGCGACCGCTACGGTCGCAGGTTCGAACCCTGCTCCGGGCATGGATGTGTGTGATGTCCTTAGGTCAGTTAGGTTTAAGTAGTTCTAAGTTGGGAAGGAAAACATAGGTACAAAGAAGGTAGCTGCGAAGAAACCATGGGTAACAGAAAAAATACTTCAGTTGATTGATGAAAGGAGGAAGTACAAACATGTTCCGGGAAAATCAGGAATACAGAAATAAAAGTCGCTGAGGAATGAAATAAATAGGAAGTGCAGGGAAGCTAAGACGAAATGGCTGCAGGAAAAATGTGAAGACATCGAAAAAGATATGATTGTCGGAAGGACAGACTCAGCATACAGGAAAGTCAAAACAACTTTTGGTGACATTAAAAGCAACGGTGGTAACATTAAGAGTGCAACGGGAATTCAACTGTTAAATGCAGAGGAGAGAGCAGATAGGTGGAAAGAATACATTGAAAGCCTCTATGAGGGTGAAGATTTGTCTGATGTGATAGAAGAAGAAACAGGAGTCGATTTAGAAGAGATAGGGGATCCAGTATTAGAATCGGAATTTAAAAGAGCTTTGGAGGACTTACGGTCAAATAAGGCAGAAGGGATAGATAACATTCCATCAGAATTTCTAAAATCATTGGGGGAAGTGGCAACAAAACGACTATTCACGTTGGTGTGTAGAATATATGAGTCTGGCGACATATCATCTGACTTTCGGAAAAGCATCATCCACACAATTCCGAAGACGGCAAGAGCTGACAAGTGCGAGGATTATCGCACAATCAGCTTAACAGCTCATGCATCGAAGCTGCTTACAAGAATAATATACAGAAGAATGGAAAAGAAAATTGAGAATGCGCTAGGTGACGATCAGTTTGGCTTTAGGAAAAGTAAAGGGACGAGAGAGGCAATTCTGATGTTACGGCTAATAATGGAAGCAAGGCTAAAGAAAAATCAAGACACTTTCATAGGATTTGTCGACCTGGAAAAAGCGTTCGACAATATAAAATGGTGCAAGCTGTTCGAGATTCCGAAAAAAGTTGGGGTAAGCTATAGGGAGAGACGGGTCATATACAATATGTACAACCAAGAGGGAATAATAAGAGTGGACGATCAAGAACGAAGTGCTCGTATTAAGAAGGGTGTAAGACAGGGCTGTAGCCTTTCGCCCCTACTCTTCAATCTGTACATAGAGGAAGCAATTATGGAAATAAAAGAAAGGTTCAGGAGTGGAATTAAAATACAAATGGTTCAAATGGCTCTGAGCACTATGGGACTCAACTGCTGTGGTTATCAGTCCCCTAGAACTTAGAACTACTTAAACCTAACTAACCTAAGGACATCACACACATCCATACCCGAGGCAGGATTCGAACCTGCGACCGTAGCAGTCGCACGGTTCCGGACTGCGCGCCTAGAACCGCGAGACCACCGCGGCCGGCTAAAATACAAGGTGAAAGGATATCAACGATACGATTCGCTGATGACATTGCTATCCTGAGTGAAAGTGAAGAAGAATTAAATGATCTGCTGAACGGAATGAACAGTCTAATGAGTACACAGTATGGTTTGAGAGTAAATCGGAGAAAGACGAAGGTAATGAGAAGTAGTAGAAATGAGAACAGCGAGAAACTTAACATCAGGATTGATGGTCACGAAGTCAATGAAGTTAAGGAATTCTGTGCTACCTAGGCAGTAAAATAACCAATGACGGACGGAGCAAGGAAGACATCAAAAGCAGACTCGCTATGGCAAAAAAGGCATTTATGGCCGAGAGAAGTCTACTAATATCAAATACCGGCCTTAATTTGAGGAAGAAATTTCTGAGGATGTACGTCTGGAGTACAGCATTGTATGGTAGTGAAACATGGACTGTGGGAAAACCGGAACAGAAGAGAATCGAAGCATTTGAGATGTGGTGCTATAGACGAATGTTGAAAATTAGGGGGACTGATAAGGTAAGGAATGAGGAGGTTCTACGCAGAATCGGAGAGGAAAGGAATATATGGAAAACACCGATAAGGAGAAGGGACAGGATGATAGGATATCTGCTAAGACATGAGGGAATGACTTCCATGGTACTAGAGGGAGCTGTAGAGGGCAAAAACTGTAGAGGAAGACAGAGATTGGAATACGTCAAGCAAATAATTGAGGACGTAGGTTGCAAGAGCTACTCTGAGATGAAGAGGTTAGCACAGGAAAGGAATTCGTGGCGGGCCGCATCAAACCAGTCAGTAGACTGATTACCAAAAAAAAAAAAAAAAAAAAAAAAAAAAAAAAAAAAAAAAAAAAAATTCTAAGTTCTAGGGAACTGATGACCTCAGCAGTTAAGTCCCATAGTGCTCAGAGCCATTTGAAGTGATTTTTTTTTTAACTTCAGTTGATCGACGGAAGAAGGAAATGGAAATAAAAAAATGTTCAGGGATATTCAGGAATACAGAAATACAAGTCACTTAGGAATGGAATAAATAGGAAGTTCAGAGAAGATAAGGTGAAAAGGGTGCATGAAAAATGTGATGAAACCGGGAAAAAAATGACTGTCAGAAGGACTAACTAAAGATATAGAGAAGTCAAAACAATATTCGGTGAATATTGGCGGTAACATTAAGAGTGTAACAGGAATTCCACTGTTAAATGCAGAGGAGAGAGCGAATGGGTTTGAACAGTACATTGAAGGCCTCTATGGGCGGGAAGACTTGTCTGATGACGTGATAGAAGAAGAAATAGGAGTCGACAGGGAAGAGTTAGGGGATACAGTATGAGAATCAGAATTTGAAAGGGCTTTGGACGATTTAACATCAGATAACGCGCAAGAGATAGATAACATTCCATTGGAATTTCTAAAATCATTGGGGGAAGTTGCAGCAAAACGACTGTTCACATTGGTGTATAGAATGTATGAGACTGGAGATATACCATTAGACTTTCGAAGAAACATCATTCACACAATTCCGAAGGTAGCAAGAGCGGACAAATGCGAGGTTTATCGTAAAATCAGCTAAACAGCTCCTGCACCCAAGTTGCTGTGAAGAATAATATTCAGACGAATGGAAATGATAATTGAGGATCTGTAGGCGACGATCGGTTTGATTTTAGGAAATGTAAAGGCACCAGAGAAGCACTTCTGACGTTGCGGTTGACAATGCAAGTAAGACTGAAGAAAAATCAAGAAACGTTCGTAGAATTTGTCGACCTGGAAAAAACATTCGACAATGTAAACTGGTGCAAGATGTTCGAAAGCCTAATAAAAATAGAGTTACACTATAGGAAAAGACGGGGAATATACAATACGCACAAGAAACGAGAGGAAAAAATAAAACTGGAAGACCTAGAACGAAGTACTCGGATTAAAAATGGCGTAAGACAGGGATGTAGTCTTTCATCGCTACTGTTCAATGTATACATCGAAGACGTAATGACAGAAATAAAAGAAAGGTTCAAGAGTGCGATTAAAATTCAAGGTCGAAGGATATCAGTGATATGATTAGCTGACGACATTGCTATCCTCAGTGAGAGTGAAGAAGAACTACAGGAGCTAATTGATTGGAATGAACATTCTAATAAGTGCAGAATATGGATCGAGAATAAATCAAAGAAGGCGAAAGTAATGAGAAGTAGTAGAAATGAGAACAGCGGGAAACTTAATATCATAATTGGTGATCACGAAATAGCTGAAGTTAAGGAATTCAGCTACCTAGGTAACAAAATAACGCATGGCGGACGGAGCAAGGAGGACATAAGAAGCACACTATCACTGGCAAAAAGGGAATTCCTGGCCAAGAGAAATCTACTAGTATCAAACATAGGCCTTAGTTTGAGGAAGACATTTCTGAGAGTGTACGTTTGGAGCACAGCATTGTTCAAATGTGTCTGTGAATTCAAAATGGTTCAAATGGCTCTGAGCACTATGGGACTTAACATCTATGGTCATCAGTCCCCTAGAACTTAGAACTACTTAAACCTAACTAACCTAAGGACACCACAAACATCCATGCCCGAGGCAGGATTCGAACCTGCGATCGTAGCAGTCGCGCGGTTCCGGACTGAGCGCCTAGAACCGCGAGACCACCATGGCCGGCTGTGTGTGAATTCCTTAGGACCAAACTGCTGAGGTCACCGGTCCCTAGACTTACACACTACTTAAACTATCTTAAACCAACTTATGCTAAAAACAACACACACACACACACACACACACACACACACACACACACGCGAGATGACTCGAACCTCCGGCGGGAGGGGCCGCGCAGTCCGTGACATGGCGCCTCTAACCGCGCGGCTTCAGCATTGTGTGCTAGTGAAACATGGACTGTGCGAAATCCGGGACAGAAGAGAATATTCCTTCCATGGTACTAGAGGCAGCCGTAGATGGTAAAAACTTTAGGGGAAGACAGAGATTGGAATGCATTTAGCAAATAATTGAGAATGTAGATCGCAGTTGCTACCCTCAGATGAAAAGGTTGGGACAGTAGAGGAATTCGTGGCGCGCCGAACCAAACCAGACAGAAGATTGATGAAAAAAAAAATTAACTTGGCAGTGATACATCATGCAAAAGTTACTTTCGTCCTTTAAGTTTTGCACAGATGCTATATTTAACATTGGATACTACATAAGAATCACTCAACAGTTTGTTTAAATCGCAGTACACTGTCCACCTGACAAAAGTTAAGCATGCAGTGTCGTCAGTGTTGAAACTGATGAGCGAGTGCGAGTATCTGGCGGATTGGTGAGTTATGGCGAAGTGTTCTTCCGCGACGATTTGTTGCCGGCGTGCGCCCCTCTGCGCTTGAGACGTCTGGCGCCATCCCCTAGGGACGCCAGCAGCCTGCCATGTGTTCTGTCTTGCCTTCCTCCCCTCTCGCTACAGCTTTACGCTATTTCTGCTCTCAGATGGCAGACTCACGCGATTGGAACAGGTGGCAACGATAGAGATCCTTTTGAGATGTCTCATTAATAAGTTACCTTACGCAGTTAGAGCGCAGTCGCTTAGGTATAGCATCTTATAGCTCATGTTTATTAACATACTCGAAAGTTTCGATTTCATCAGGTTAACGACGGGGAGGGGCAGAGGCGAGATCGACACTTTGCTGTTGCCGTCTCCTCCCCGCTAATAGAAACTTGCCGTAACCTCGCTTTTAACGAGCCACAGATACATTAAAATAATAATAATAATTTGTTTACATCAGCACTTAGTAAATTCTTTAACATAACTTCCAAGAAAATTCAGTTCAGAGAAACACATCGTTTAGAAAGTACTCATTCGAGAATTTGAGAAATACAAGTGTCTTTAAATTGATATAAAAAGTTGTATGGCTTCGACAATGTCATATTTTTCAAGATATAAAATTGAAGTGAGCACTCACCATTATCAGTATTTCAGTTACCACTACGAATAGCCAGGTCTATAGTCTATGGCTATACAAACGAAGTGTGCCGAGGTAATCCGTATATCAGCGATAAATACTATGCGTTGATGGCGCAGTGGTTAACTCAATTGCCTTGTAAGCAAGAGATTCCAGGATCGAGCCCGGTCCGGCACACATTTTGACTCGTCTCCGCAGTTACCGTATAAACTCCCGATGCAGCTGGTATCATCAGTTCCCTCTCTTTCCTTACCTTTCTCCCCAGTCCACCTTCAGTTTACATAATTGTACCACAGCTGCGGATTCTGCGAGATGTTCTTTCGGACATGTCCGAAAGAACAGACACCACGTATAAATGGCACGAACAAATGGCTGGAATTGTTCTTTCAGTTTTTCTGCCTATATTCGGGATAGCCAGTATTCCTGATAAGTTTTTCTTAGCGGAGTGTCTTTCCCTTTCTGTAACATCTTACTCAACTTCCTGGAGTTCGCCGATTCGACTACTGGACTCATGAACCATGTTAGATGTACTGTTAGCAACAGTATAATCACCCTCTGAATCGACACTTTTACCTGGCTGGAATATTTTCTTCAACCACGTAGGCAGCAGACTTATACATGTGTACCAGCAACTGAAAAGTATCTTACGTTACACACATTCCGTAAGTGCCTAGCAACTTCCGTGACATTTTATTTTCGTGCTAACTTCATTTTTCGAAATTTAGTCGAGAAATTAGGAAATTGATAGATAAAAGTAGTGGTACTGTACCATTTCAAGTGAAATCTGCATTCTTGCCAGATCTCCTCCCTCATCCAACCCAGTCTCTCTCAACTTCACCTCTCCTCCTCCTTTCTGAACAAGCTGAGGTATGAATAGTAGGAAATTAAAAAGTTGGGTGTGGGGTATTATCCTATTCGCTGAGGCATAGCGGTGCAGCCTGCATAGTAGCCAGATTTTCCCATATATATTTAGGTCCAATTTATTAGGCCGGCCGGTGTAGCCGTGTGGTTCCAGGCGCTTCAGTCTGGAACCGCTTGATCGCTACGGTCGCTGGTTCGAATCCTGCCTCGGCCATGGATGTGTGTGATGTCCTTAGGTTAGTTAGGTTTAAGTAGTTCTAAGCTCTAGGGGACTGATGACGACAGATGTTAAGTCCCATAGTGCTCAGAGCCATTTGAACCATTTGAACCAATTTATTACCCAACTGTCTTAATGGTTATGATTTATGACCCCATTACCGAAAGAGACCTGCCTTTGTATTAACATCATCATTATCTTAATTTCTGATGCAATATAGCCGCTGGATATGTTCCGTCTTATATTATGTACCCTTATTTTTATTGCTATAATTTGTGACTAAAATATAGACACCACAATCAAAACATGCCTGGTACTGCACCATAATGTTACAGTATTGGTGTAAAACCGTCTGTAAATTTAAAAAAATCAAAGGAGGAATATTTTCACAAATGTACATGTACCAGTAAAAGATTAAAATACACATTGCAAGTCTCAGAAGTCATCGCTAAATTACATCATGGAGGTGCATAAACAATAAGTTACACTGATATCTCACAGTTCAATGTTTAAACAATCCTGTGGCCCCTCTGATGAAACAGTTTAAACAAATTCCCCCATCAGCTGCCAGATCTCTTGTTCTGTTACTACCACTGCTAGGATAGGATAGGAACAATTGCACCTTTGTTATTTAAACAACCACTGCAGTGTGCAGTGCCTCACATGGTGCATCACACCATCCAGATTGTGTCATGTTGGAGAGCTACAGCTGACTGCTTTCATGCCAACAGAGCAGGGCCAGGCTACAGCAGGCACGACACAATTCGTCGTGACACTCACTGCTGTGCAGTCCTCCATATGACTACGATAGTGGCAGCCAGCAGCTACTATCTCTGGCCAACTCAGAGGTGAAGTGTGGTCAACAGCACTGTGTGAATCTAAGGGAGCACCTGGCGGCACACATTCGTAAATAAATTTCTCACTCCTCCCTACCCAGGAGCATATAAGACGCATCTTTCCAGGCCCCATACCACCAGCTCGACACAGCATTTAAACGAATGTTGATACTTTGACAATGATGTATAGCATATAAGAAAACCGTGGCTAATTACAAATTTATTTTGGCATTCTCCATGTGCAAACTTCCTTCTGTTAGTTCCTTTTGTCATTTACATTCTGCATATACTATCTAATCTAAAGTATCCAGACACATACTACTGGATATTAATATGTAGTGTTCTATCAGTCGAAGAGCACACAGTATTTTAAATAAGAATAATACACTACTGGCCATTACAATTGCTACACCACGAAGATGACTTGCTACAGACGCGAAATTTAACCGACAGGAATAAGATGCTCTGATAGGCAAACGATCAGCTTTTCAGCGCATTCACACAAGGTTGCCGCCGGTGGCGACACCTACAACGTGCTGACATGAGGAAAGTTTCCAACCGATTTCTCATACACAAACAGCAGTTGACCGGCGTTGCCTGGTGAAACATGGTTGTGATGCCTCGTGTAAGGAGGAGAAATGCGTACCATCACGTTTCCGACTTTGATAAAGGTCGGATTGTAGCCTATCGCGATTGCGGTTTATCGTATCGCGACATTGCTGCTCGCGTTGGTCGAGATCCAATGACTGTCAGCAGAATATGGAATCGGTGGGTTCAGGAGGATAATACGGAACGCCTAGCTGTATCCCAACGGCCTCGTATCACTAGCAGTCGAGATGACAGGCATCTTATCCGCATGGCTGTAACGGATCGTGCAGCCACGTCTCGATCCCTGAGTCAGCAGATGGGGACGTTTGCAAGACAACAACCATCTGCACGAACAGTTCGACGACGTTTGCACCAGCATGAACTATCAGCTCGAAGACCATGGCTGCGGTTACCCTTGACGCTGCATCACAGACAAGAGCGCCTGCGATGGTGTACTCAACGACAAACCTGGATGCACGAATGGCAAAACGTCATTTTTTTTTCGGATGAATCCAGGTTCTGTGTACAGCATCATGAAGGTCGCATCCGTGTTTGGCGACATCGCGGTGAACGCACATTGGAAGGATGTATTCGTCATCGCCATACGGGCGTATCACCCGGCGTGATGGTATGGGGTGCCATTGGTTACACGTCTCGGTCACTTCTTGTTCGCATTGACGGCACTTTGAACAGTGGACGTTACATTTCAGATGTGTTACGACCCATGGCTCTACCCTTCATTCGATGCCTGCGAAACCCTACATTTCAGCAGAATAATGCACGACCGCATGTTGCAGGTGCTGTACGGGCCTTTTTGGATACAGAAAATGTTCGATTGCTGCCCTGGCCAGCACATTGTCCAGATCTCTCACCAATTGAAAACGTCTGGTCAATGGTGGCCGAGCAACTGGCTCGTCACAATACACCAGTCACTACCCTTGATGAGCTGTGGTACCGTGTTGAAGCTGCATGGGCAGCTGTACCTCTACACGCCATCCATGCTCTGTTTGACTTAATGCCCAGGCGTATCAAGGCCGTTATTATGGCCAAAGGTGGTTGTTCTGGGTACTGATTTCTCAGGATCTATGCACCCAAATTGCGTGAAAATGTAACCACGTGTCAGTTCTAGTATAATATATTTGTCCAATGGATACCCGTTTATCATCTGCATTTCTTCTTGGTGTAGCAATTTTAATGAACAGTAGTGTATTACTCAGTGAAGAAAGAACTTTAATGCTTAAGTCATTACTTATGTGTTTGGTATTTGCTACCATTTGTGTGGTACACAGATCAGCCTGAGAGATGTTTGGACATATGCATATGTAATTCCCAGGCTGATATCTCGTCTCTGCAGTAAATGGGATTCCATGGAAGAAAGACAATGTAGTTCTCAAAAAATCCTATTGTGTAATTTTGGGGAATGAGCTTATGATGTAGACTGTACAATAATTCTACTGCTGTCACTGTATATGTCGTGCAGATGCCATAGGAATAAGATAAAAGAGATTACAGTGCATGAAGACAGTCACTGTTCCGTTGCCTAACATCTGTACATGGCAGAAAAGCTGCTAAAATCTCTAGTGTTAGCTTCCGGCATGTACAGGGATTATATATATATATATATATATATATATATATATATATATATATATATATAAGTAGATGTACATGTGACAAAAAGCGGATTCAATAATTTGAACTCTGCTCTGCGTGACAGTGAGAAAAATGAGGTTACTGCATTTGTAATATACATATACGAGTATACAGGATTGTACTTGGGATGCCTAAGTTGAACCTAACGTATGACTGTCAGTAAACTTCATAATAATTCTAGTTTCTCTGATTTTTCCACTTTGATCATTTCA
This sequence comes from Schistocerca nitens, assembly GCF_023898315.1. Classification (NCBI taxonomy): domain Eukaryota; kingdom Metazoa; phylum Arthropoda; class Insecta; order Orthoptera; family Acrididae; genus Schistocerca; species Schistocerca nitens. Next base: position 804,589,853 of record NC_064616.1, on the reverse strand, counting down.
TGAGACATGTGTGGAAGAAAGTATTAAGTTGCTGTATCTTCTTAGAATGTACATACTTAATAGTTCAACAAACCCTTCGCGTGATATGCAATGCTTCTTTTATAGCGACTGCCACTGCAGTTGTTCTTTAGCATCTGTGTAATTTTCTAGCACTGACTAAGAAATTACATGCATGCCACTTGTCACTGGATCTTATCTGCCTCTCTTATTAATCCAACCTGGGAAGGGTCCCAGGCAGACAAGCAATACTCTAAAAAGAAAATCAGTCAAGTAGATGCTTTGTAAACCACTTCTTTCGATAATGGATTACATTTCTTTAAGATTCCCATCAGCCTGGCATCCCCTTTTCCTACTATTTGTCTTATATGGCTGTTCGACTTTAGGTCTGTCTAGATGGTATTAGATATTTTGCGATTGTTACTGCCACCAGTGATTTATCACCAATAGTTTAATAGAACAGTAGTGAGCGGGTTTCTTCTCCTATTTATATGCAGTACATTACGTTTACGTGCCTCCAGTGTCAAATGCCACTCCCTCTACCAATATTCTGCAATTTGGTATAGTCTTCTGGCTTTGCTATCTTCTTCTTATAGACAACCCCACGATTTGCGACCAGCCTCATGGAACCCCCCTGTGTTTAAAGGGACACTTATATTAAGGTCACTGATAAAAAAATTCTGTTGTCAAGTTATACACTTGTGCTAGGTATATTCAAGGTTAACCCAACTCTCCTACCTCCTGGGGAACCACCAGCAATTGACCACGGTCATCCAGGGGAAGCCCTGTCCTACCCACGCACCTTAGGCAAATGGACTAGCTATATTCAAAGTCATAACATATCTCGAGAATGGTCACGTGATATAAAATTGGTGGGAAACCCCTGGAACAATGGAAGCATTGAGATCGCAGGAAACCCCTCCTTCTCCCCCTGGACCAATAAGATTCAGGTTCCTTCTCTCCCTTATCAGCCTTTGTAACTAGTTCAGTTGAGTAAACCTCTTCATTCAAGTTTTGTGCATCATGGGGAAAGGTTCAGGTTTGCTGTAAACAAGTTATTTTTAAGAATAATTCTATACTGAAAGAGTTTGGAAATAATAACAATGATGTGGCAAATAACAAATGGTTTATTCTTAACAATTCCGTTTTTGGAATATAACTTTTTACAATATTTTTTGTTGTTTATTAAATTCTTTCGTTTATGATTTTATTTACAGATGCAATCTATAAATTTTTTGATGAGTAATATACATTGAGTTCCTTACAAAGCTATTTTTTTTTGATGACTTATGACTATCAGAAGCATTTATTTATACTAAAACTAGTAGAGAGACGAACAGCTTAGGTACTACGTTTCCCATTTTTGTTTCTAGATACACTTTTTATTCTTTTACACAAAATTTACATTTTAATGATTTTCTCTCTGCTTATTCTATGTACAATATTTACATTTTACACATACTTTTCTGATCATATTTCTATGTACGATATATATGTCGTCATGACGGAACAGCCCTACTTTCAGCTGCAGTGTAGTATGTACCTCATGGCCTCGTGATTGAAACACTGCCTGGTGCACCACGTACGGAGCGGCGCCAACGCTCTCGAGCAGGCATCTGTTGTAATCCTCGATTATGAGAGCCTTTGAGGCCCGGCAATACACATCCTTAGCCCGCCTCTGCGTGGCACCTCCATCTATGCAGTACGTATACATTTTCGACTTTAGCCCCCAAAACTCCACAAACTCTGAACCATTCGTCTCGTCTTTCATCAGGCTGATAGCTCTCTTATTTTGTGGTGTTATTGCAAAAGGATTATCGACTGCACATTCAGACATGTTGAATTATATGTGACTGTACCATATTACTTCATATGAATCGCAGCTGTTCACCAAGCAGAAGAAACTGTCTGTATCCATATAAAATAACTTGGGATAGGTGAAGTTTGGCTTCGCAAACTCATAGTAGAATCGGTACATGTGGAGTTTGGACAGGTCCAGAAGACACATACCGATACAGACAGGTTTTGTGAACTGCGCTGAAACCTTGGCCATCTCCGCATTGAGTAGTCCTTCATTGAAAATGACGGTATGCATGGAATTTGTCGCGGAGAAGTAATCTCTTGCGCCACGACTACTGTCCGAACGATAAACTAATTGAATTTCGCGTTCTCCTTCGTTTTTCCGAAAAAATGAATTAATAATCAATTTGTAAAACACTTTTGCAAAGTCACACACCGCGAGAGCCCTCTGTTCGGTGTTTAGATCACTATAGTCTTTTCACCAGCAGCGCAGCTTGAAGGAGGTGTTACAGGTGATTTTAACAGGTTCCACACTACTTGAGGTTTCTGTAGTGTAGAATATACCGCTCCTCGTTCCTCAGCATTGCAAAAAGCTTCGGGATGGGGTCATTTCAGGGACTCAGCACTTTGGACACTATGTCGAGCCACTGTGTGTGTCATGTAAATGGGCCGGCCGCTGGTGGCCGAGCGGTTCTGGCGCTACAGTCTGGAACCGCGCGACCGCTACGGTCGCAGGTTCGAATCCTGCCTCGGGCATGGATGTGTGTGTTGTCCTTAGGTTAGTTAGGTTTAAGTAGGTCTAAGTTCTAGGGGACTTATGACCTCAGCAGTTGAGTCCCATAGTGCTCAGAGCCATTTGAACCATTTGTCATGTAAATGGGTGGGATGTGTCAGTTCTACCTCCAGAACACATCCCTCACGAGCATTAGCAGCCATGTCATGGATCTTTTCTTTTAGTATGATAATGTCCTCTTCAGGCAGCCATTGGATTCCTCCAAATGAAGGAGTTTGTTGCATGGCTTTCCTGTAGAGGTTGTTTACATCCAAGTAAAGGATGTAAGTTAATAGTTCAGATGCCCTGTACTTCTCCTCACTCATTTACGGGCAATTTGCCTTAGCGTACCTCTGCACGCCCTGGCTAAATCCCCCCGAAAATTCCGCGTCCAAAGAACAGCAGCATTTCAACATCGGTCAACAGTTCGGTGCTCACACGTGTTCCTCATAGCATTATGTCCCACGAAAGCCGTGTCACGGTGATACAGAAGGCAGGAACCAGAGAAACTGTGTTTAGGCATAGAATTTGGCATTCCTCGAAAATGCCCTTCAGCAGGTGTACATTGGTGTTCATCTACAATGTTGCTGATTCTCCTAAATCAGTGATGCCAAACACCTGCCAAACATTCATCGCATGCTCATATTCCACATCCATTATGGCAGTGCCTGTCAGTTTATTAGAGAATCTGGTTATGTCGGGCAATGTGGTTTCATGAAGTCTCTTCATCAAATCCAGTTATTCGTATGGAAAGACTCACTCCTCGGTCACAGTATGAAACTTGAGATCATCAGAATATGTGGCTTTCGTGATAAGCATGTCCTCCTGATACACCATCTCAGCACATTTCTGAATAAATGAGTGTATGAAACGTAGTGTATCAACGAAGCTGAGCGTTAATTTTGGCATGATTCTCTTGGAAAAAAGTACAGTTTTCAACAGTATCATGAATGACACTTTCTCATACTTTGAACCCAAACCATCCAAATGCTCAACGAGAAAGTGGGCATCATACCTGCTCAAACTATGAACGACGACTGGTATGTGCCATGGCGGTTGATACTTCAAGTTGCATGGGTTGTGAGCTGCGTGTGGAACTTCCCTGTTACATGAAATAGGGCTCTATGTAGATTTTTTGCTTGTCTATCCAGTGGCAGTACACAAATATAATAATTAACTGCCTGCTCATGTAAGGCATCATTCTGCTATGAGTCAGTCATGGGAACGTTGTTGTGATAAATCCCATCAACTTCTCACACAAGATTTTCGAGCTCAGTGACAAACCATCTTGCAGGATTATCCCTGACGTAATTTTCGAATTTGTTGTGATTGGAGTCATATGAGAATACAATTACATATGCTACCACATACTGTACGTGCTGTTCTGTGAAGGTAGTATGGGAGGCATTGGAGTTGCCTTCATAACGTGCCACAAGAGCTAGGAGGCACTCAGAATCATCGTATATGATGAAGGGACATCACTCCTGGTGGTGGCATCCTTAAAGTCTAAGAACTTTTTATCCTCGGTAGGCATTTCCGCATGTACTAGTTCCTGGCTTGAGTAATCGATGAGGTATTTTCCAAAATACTTTCTCTTGGAAAACGAGATGAGACATCTATAGCAGAACTACCTTACTCCTTTATTTTTTGACAGTTGACACAGGAAACGTTTTTGATCCACACATTAAGTGTTGCTTCTCGCCCTCAGAGAAGAGCAAAAAATCTACACGTTTAGGGCGCTGACTGGCTAGTTCTGAAAATTAGAGGTGTCCAACTACTTCATACTTAACTTCTTTGTCCTGTACAGTGTGCTCATGGCTATCTTCTGCCTTGATATAATCAACATCTAGGCCGTATATGTGAACTGAATAATCAGGGTTTTGCCTCTCGAATTTTGGTACCTCCTGTACCGTTATGGGGAACGAGATGCCTTGGACATTGTAATGCTCACGGACATGAGATGTTTGATATGTTTTCGTATCAGCTGTATTTTTAGGGTAATTTCTATTGCAAGCAAGAAGCAACTGTGCAAAGCAATATTTCTCCTTAAGATTATAAATCTTAATGGATGCTTTTAGGAGCAATAGATTTTGGGACAGGGATGAAACTGGACCACCACTAAATGGATCAAAGGCATGTGAGTAAAAATCAAGGTTGGGTACATGGCTGAGCGCCGTACCAGACCCTCTTTCCAGCATTTCGGAAAAATATCCGAGTACACCCAAGTTTGGACGATGCTTTTTTTACTTAACAGTACCGCTGCCCTCTTTCACAGGATGCGTGAGTTCACAGGACATAACCGCTTTGCACAAAGGCAGGATATCGAGAGTCGTTGATGAATTCGGGGAGGTGCCTTTCCAGGACGGCTTGACCACCATTAAGGAAAGTGGCAGGATCTCTGTTGCCCACATTAATGTTGTCAATGGGATCCTGTGATATCTTGTCAGCAACTGTGCCAGCAGCCACAGAGTACTCCGATGCAGCTGCAGGACTTACTTGGTGACCCATAATGGAGTGGGTGGGGGTGCTGCTGCTGCTAGACCCAGGGCAGTGTCTTAGTGATGCCCAATGGCAACGTTCATGTAATGAACGATGACGAGTTCTGGGAAAGAGCTTTAAAAAAAAAAAAAGAGGAGTAGTGGTTCGTACTGAGAAGCACTGGAGAGTACTCTAGCCAGTGTGGAGAGTGTGGCATAGACCTTGGAAAAAGAACTTGAGTTGTAACGCAATGCCATGGTGACGATGATGGACCAACCTGGGGTGAATACGACATTGTCATTGATGGGCCTGCCTGCGACACATCCAGCAATGGGTGCATAATCATTGTCGGTGAGAGGCCAGTCAGCAACAGTCTGGTCACTGCTGCACCGTCATTTATATCAGTTGTTGTCACAGGCGCAAGCACACATATCTCATCCATGCCACCTGCAAAGAAACAAAAGATTTATGTATCATGTGTAATGAAAAGAAAGATATATGCAAGTTGGCTAAAGTACTTTCACATATGTTCCAGATTAGAAGCGCCCGAATCAGTCCATGGGACATTCGTCACACCACTATTGGCTGCTATCTCTCATAAGATCCTATCCAACTCTACGTTCAGATCGATCCGCACTCCCCTTGGCTCATGGCAATATTTTCATCAAGTGCACGCAGAAACTATCAAAATGACCTCATGTTGGTAATGCATGCAATTGTGTAGGTAACAAGCATGTTATTGTAGAAGAACAGAAACAACTTCTGCTCGCGTATTCATTCCTCAATGACTCGAGTCAACCCCCGTGAGCTAATTCTGGAGACTATGATGAGGGTCCAGTCTCCATCATAGACTGCAGCACTGAATGAGCTAATTCTATCTCTGAAGCATCACAACGGCATCCACAAACAAACAAGAACATATCACATTAGTAATGCATACAGCCTAATGGGTAACAAGCATGTTATTGTAGGAGAATAATAGAAAAAACTACTACTTATGTATTTGCCCATCAATCACTGGAGTCGTTCCTGATGACCTCATAGTAGAGAAAGCCGATGGCTCAATTATGAGGATCATTGGCGCTATTATGTGAACACCATCCTTTGAATCCATCTCAGTAAGTGACTGCAGAACTGAATTAATTGTTATTGAAATCGGCAATACCCGATCGATGCCCATAAGTGCGATTTTGTTGAAGAATTCTACAACAAACATAAAACAAGCATAACGTTCGGTAACTGCATTATTCACACACATGGAGAGGGAGAGGTAAAATGGGTGCTTACGTTCACGAGATTCGGCAGTTACCGATGTACCAACCTCTGGAATGCAAAGTCGCTTCATCAAATCCTCAAGTGTACTGTCATTCATCGGAGCTGACGGTATGCACCCATGTGCAGCAGAAAGAGAAATTAGTCATCAGATTGTAGCTAAAACATAAAGACAAAAATAACAATATGGACAGAAATCATCACACACACTATGTATTTCCAACATGAAGTCAGGACAGCGACAGCAACTTGGATAACATAAATTATTTATTGTAATTCCGTCATAGATGTGTTTTATTATGTTGGCGACTAGTTTCGAACTAGCAGGTTCAACTGCACCTCATGAATACATCTACACTGTGAAAGTGGTCTAACATTCAGTGTGAATATGTGTCACGTGTTTATTACCTATGTGTGAATTTATTATCGCCTAAGCAAGCACTATTAGTGCAGCTTTAATAGGCCTACCTTTAAAATAAATTTGGTAGTTCCTAACTAGTCGCCAGTATATTAAAACGCAACTGTGACGTCATTACAATAACGGATTTATTACATCATCACATACCTGTAGAATCATTGGAGTTCAGTGTGGGATGCTTATTAGCACCACCATAGCTCACTGAACGATGACGAGTTCTGGGAAGGAGCTTTAAAAAAAAAGGAGGAGTAGTGGTTCGTACTGAGAAGCACTGGAGAGTACTCTAGCCAGTTTACTCAGTGGGAAGGAAGGAATCCTGGGATGGTGGGATGGTTGCTATTGAGAATCACTAGAGAGTTGCTCTAGCCTGTCTACTCAGTATAGGAATGAAGGGAAGGCTGGGATAGGTATTGAGAAGCACCGAAGAGTGGCTCCGTACAGTCTACTCAGAAGCCAGGAAGCTAAGTACCTTCTGTTAGTGATCCGACCGGAATGACAATCCACGACAAAGTGGTCCTTTCTATAGGCGAGAATTGCGTTCCATTGCTTATTTCAGCCAACAGGAATCCAGGCTGCCTACTGCTGTGTAGCTGTGTAGACAGGTTGGATCCTGCATGCACAGTCTCGGGCATGCCAGAGCCTTCTCGCTATCATGCTAGTGTGTTCGTTGGTTAATAACTTCAGCGGCGGTGGAATTTAGCCTCAATAGAAAAATATTTTCTTCCGACGCTTTGTGGCACCCAGTAAACGGCAGCGCTATCACACTGGTGTACATTTCACTGCAGGTATGCACTATATCATATTTGTCATACGTGGGCTGCATCCCACCCAGTGAAGAATATTTTTCAGACACTTTGTGGTGTTCTACGTCAACGGTAGAGGATCGAACCAGAGGTGAGAGAGATGGCCCCCGCCAACTGCCACGATGTAGTTATCTGCAGAGCTGTACCCAGGCTGCTGGTCATTATCACTGGCCACCTGGGCAGATACGGCCACTGCTGCTCCGAGCTGGCGTTTGCCAGGGCGGCTCACTGCAGGCATTCGCCGTCACATGCTGTGGTGCGGTTACACACGTCTGTATATAAAAAAAATTGTGACATAGACGTCGCAGTGATGAAGAAAGTCCACTTTCCAGATGAGGTGTGCACTTCACGTCACATACTAAACATTATTGGCCCATTATCGTGTACAGAGAGACCCGCATGGTGCCTTGGAAGCAGGTGACTACGCACAGGTGGCACTTTCAAAAGTTTCTAGAGGAGGCTTACAACCCCTGTACTCAGTGAACCTCACAGGCAGTGTATAATGAATACCTACCTGAACCCTCTAAGTGTATTGTGTGAATAAATAAAATAAAATAATACACAGTTTTAAAAAAAGACAATGTCTTTTATTGATACTCCAACTTAAAGGTCTTTGTGCTTTTCTGAAGCACACATATTATCTCTTATCTGTTTACCACAATTTTTCCTGAGTCTCTGAATGGCTGGGCAGCTATAATCTTCAAGATCCCTTGTTGATGCACTTTTGAAATTGTCGCTAAGCCAGAACACTTTTTCACGGTCTTTGACGCAAACTTTGCTGTCTTTATCATCGTATATTCGGCGCGGTGTCGCTGTTTCTTAATACTGCAATCCGTCGTCATCCCACCACTTTCCGTGGTGATAGTGAGTCAACCAAGCAGCTGTCTGTAGAATCTTGGGATTCTATACTGCGCTAAACAGTTTGGGTGAAGCGACGATATTCAGTACCTCTCAAGTGTTGGCGAATGAAAGGAATGCAGCGTCTTTAGACACAAACTGTCCACACAGGCCTAAAAGCCCTGCACATCCGTGACGATGTTCGCTCATTGTGGTGTCGTCATGGAATGCTTCTGGTGTGAAGCCGCACTGACACATTTATACTAATCACTCTACAAAACCTGTGTGAGGTGAGTAATTTATCACGTGATTATGTAACAATAATGCGTACGCTATGGTGCTTGGAGGGAAATAGTCTAATGATTCAAATTCAGGACCGAGTTAGGTGACACAGTGGTTAGCACAGTGGTTAGCATTCGAGAGGAAGACGGGCCAAATGTGCATCCGACCATCCTGATTTAGGTTTTCCATGATTCCTCTAAATCGCTTCAGGAAATTACTGGGATGGTACCTTTGAAAGGGCATGGCAGAATGCCTTCCCCACCCATCCCTAATCTGAACTTGGGCTCCAGCTCTAATGACCTCACTGTCGACGGGATGTTAAACATTAATCTCCTCCTCCTTTCCAAAATCAACAAGGATGTCTATAGGGCCTATCTTAATACTCTAATTTTGCTCAGAGCAGTCGATCATGAGATCTTCGACTAATTCTTTAAGCTACTGTGGGCTGAGCATGCATCCAAATTCATCACCCTCATAGTAAGAACAGCAAAACCTTGATTACATATCGTACAGTAGACTTATTTTGTAATTGTTCTAGTCAGGTTGCAGATTATCGTGTGGGTAATATACTGAATTCAGTAACACTACTGCACTGATTAGGTTACAGTTGTTGAATACGCTGGAATCCTTATTCACATTCCCTCTCCTGTCTGTCTTCGGCACCAGAATAATTAATTGAGGAGTTTATAGTTGAACAGTTGTCTCTATTGACCAGCTATGTCCTGATGTTGTTGGTAGAACTGGATACTTGTAGAGTTCCCACTGGCAGCTGAACTCCAGAATTTACCACATGTAAAAGTCTAAAATGGTCCTCATCTGATATTAATATGTGCTGAACTTTACATACCAAATTATCCTAAACAATTTTATTTTCTGCTGTTTGCACTTGTCGAATGTACACATTATTGTCTGAAGCACTTTGAATGAGAGTCAGTTCTCGTTTGGCGTTCAAAAGGACTCGCTTATTATCCTCAAAGAACCCATAGACATTTTAGAGGGATACACATACTGAAGTCATTACTTAACGATCTGTGACTGAAACATACTGTGGAGCATTCAGGCCTGAATTTAATGCGCGTACATAAGTTCTGAATGTTGATATGATTCCAGTATTTCTTGTGCAGTTGACTTCGACGTCATTACGTTTGTATCAAATATGTTGAGACAGAATGTGGAAAGCGTTATTTGTAAGTTGCAATGTTTCTGCTGGAGAGCTTCCATCATTATTGATAAATGTGCCTTCCAAGTAGATGAAACCGTTGTTCAGAATTGTTAAATGATTCTGAAACTGAATCAGAATTCTTATTTTGTCGTTATTATCGAATGTCGCTACAGTGAAAGGTCTGTGGGAGATACATTTCTGAAGAGTGATTTGTTCATCATGTTGTTATAGGGAGTGACGTCATTGTGAGGTTTCCGTACTGTTGACTTGAGGAACTCGTAATTCTTATGTTTTAGCACACTGCCTGCTGTTGCAGAGTGGAGTACTGACAGGTGTGTGGACTGGTTTTGTACCTTATGCCCATAGCGCTGATTCAAATTAAGAGGTACCATGATTTCCTCTGCTCGGAAAATCTACTGGATTTCCGTCCTCGTCAATAACGTTCGATTTTAAATGGTTTAATGCGTGTACAGTCACTGGAAGGTATATTGGGCTGCTCGGTACCTCATGAAATGACCGTGACGAGAAAAATTCAAAAAATTAAGAGTTAATATAGTGACTCAGTGACAATCATTCTTCCCACACGCCATTCACCAATGGAACAGGGTAGGTGGATCAGTTAGTATTCCCAGCAGTACTCTCCGCCACACGTCAGGTCGCTTGCAGAGTATGATGGATATCCTGGTTCCACTGTTGGGAAAAGTTTGTAGATAGTATGTATTAGTCATCTTTTAACGTATGAATTCATTGCGATATTACACTCGACATGTATCGTGCCAACAAGTGGAATATCCACTGGTTGATCTGACTCGTAAATTTTCTCGGTATTATTAACCAAAATGTAATGCCTCAAGAAATCAAGTACTGATCTTGTTGAGCTGTCCTGGCTAATGTCTACTACATGTTTTTATCGTTTTTACCTCTGTTTTAAATGTATTAATGTTTGTATATAAGTCAAATATTTTTATAGATTGTATTATAATTGCAATTAGATCATTATTGCTGGAAGAGTCAGAAGGAATCTCCACAATTTTGCCACCTCCTAGATAAAGTTTATTGTTTGCCTCAGAGATATTTGGAATGCTGTTATAAATTTCCAGACTCACCAGTGCAACGCTCGTCTTCGGCAAAGTATTCCACGTAAACACGCCACGAAATCTTGACATTTTAAGTTTCTTGCTGAATCTAAGCAGATCTATATTGGTAAGTCGTCTGTCCAGTACAATACTTAGGGGACTTCCTTTTTTAAATAAGCAGTCCAAGTCATTTCTGGTATGGTTTTATCCTATTATGACATTTTGGTTTCCTGTAATTGGTCCTGAGAGCTTTGTGCGTTCTTTACTGCTCAGAATATGGCAGCAGTTTCTTGTGCTAATGACCCAACTGCCTAAGCCCCGCCAACACTGTACTTAGAAACGGGATAATCCACAGAACCCTAAGCGTTTTAACACAGTTTCTTCTTCTTACTCCTTTCTTCTTCTTCTTCTTCTTCTTCTTCAAGACACTTTATGTCCCTATCACTGCTGATAGGACTGCAACTTTTTAAACATGTTGGTTTCTTCTTTAGTGTATGACCAACTGCATTCATAATTTGTTCGGTATTATTCAAGCACCCAATTTAATTTTCGTATCCATTGCTTTATCAATTGTGAAAGTTGCAATATGTTGTCCAATTCCCATGTCCCTTCTTAGATGTATATACGCGGCTTTATCGTTTGTCAAGCAGATTAATAGCCAGGCTGTTTTAGTTTCGTTCCAGGTCCATAGAATTTGTATCCAGGGATACAAAGTTCAAGTGGGAGTTTATCAAGAATATCATCGCCACCTCTGGTGCACTTCCTAGCAGTCATGTTATGTTACTGCACTGTCAGAGGTTGCGCACTCTGTTAATTACCAAATTGTGAACCTTCACCCAACTGTTTTGTGATGGTGGAAAACTAAGCCATCTCACTAAAGCCTTGATCCCGTGATGCCTTGTGACACGCTCTATGAGAAACGCGTTCGGTTCAGAACTTTTCCATAATTCCTCCATTTAAAAACTCTCTGCAATATTCGCACTTTAGTTGTCCTTTAAGATGAAAGTTCTTAGGTTTGTTCTATGTACTTTGGACACTGTAAATATCTCCGTTGACCAGTTAGGAAAGTAACACTTTTGAAACACAGTTTTGTATTTAGAAATTAGCTACAGTGAATTTCTGCTTGCAAGGATCCATCTTAATACGATTGTATGCTGTATTTAGAAGCCCACTGTTGTATATATCAATAGGTTTCATTTTAACTATATGATGTTCAATAAGAATGTATTTTGTGGGAGAGTGTCTAGCGATGTGTATGAACCATGGAGTTTAAATTGCATACACAAAGAGCTTTTTTCTGTTCAGACACTCCACATTACCAGCTTTCATGAGGGAGAATGTTGAGTAATGGTTTATTCCATATAACCCTATTACTAATTTGATACACTTATTTTGAAATTCACTTCCGCGGTTCGTTTGTAGGTTTTCAGGGCACCGATTCGGCCAAGTCTGCAGAAATTGTTCGAACATCTGTGTAACTTCCCTCCCAGTCTTTATTTTCACAGGAAGGATCTAGGCAAACTTGGAATACATATCCATCATCATTAAAATGTGTTTGAAACTACTGGATACAGCTCCTGGTCTGACGTCGCACTGACACTGGTGCATTTACAGCCTCTATTGTACAACCTATAGCATTGTTAAAAAACATAATTATTGTGTCACGTGGCTGCTTCACCTCACCTGCTGTGCACCTCAACACCTTCACCCTTTGCCATTTCTCTCATGAGTGGATTTATCATCTGCTGTTAATATACATTATTTACAGCTTTGTATCCAACTTTAAAAATTTATCATCACAACATAAAAGACGAATATGCTGGCCTCTACTGCCAGTTCATCATCAGAATGAACAAGGTTATGGTCCTTTGCAGACCGACAATGCTCGGCATTAACTTTTGTGGGGGGAATATTGTAAGTGATGTCCAGTGAGGCGTCAGCTATTTTGTGTATTCCTGATCATGTCACAGTGCTTCAGCTGGAAGACTATTGTTTCCAAGACGACAATATTCGTATTGTTGCCTATTACATGTTCGAGTTGTTAAAATCACGAAATACATGTAAAGTGCTTGTGAACATTTATAGGAAACACACTGAAAGACGCCACAGATTGTATGCTTTAGACTATTATGTGTTCCCTGAATGGTTTATACCTTCGCTGTGTGAAATTTCGCACAAATTTTACTTACTGCCTCAAGTGTTTAAAAATGACCTGCTTCTTTCTATGTATGAGTCCTTATATAAACATTATGATGTGAATGCATGATGCCAGATTGATGGGCCTCCTTTTACCTAATGGCAATTTGCTGGTTCTAAAAAGTAAAGTAAATGACTTACTTTTACTCAGTGTACTTGTATTAGCAGTATAATAAAAATATGTTAGACACAGTGGCTTAGCAAGTATGTGGCAATGTTTAGGAATCAAAGGCGGTTCCCACTAAGCTGCTGTGTGTACATCTTTGTGTGTGTACATATTATCACAGTCTCTTATTTCATACGTTAATGAGGACGACGTGACTATATGTCAGTCTGCCCATTGTTACAGCGCTCTGTGGATGGCGGCTGCTCATTGAGACCTGATATGTCGGGGCTGGCGGCATCAGGGGCTGCAGTGTCGGGGATACGTGAGGGCTGACTCTTGGTAAGAAGCTATATATATATATATATATAATATTTTATTGATTTATACGTACACAAATTTCGCTGCATATGGCCAGCATAGAATATTGAAAAAAAGCTGCCTTCTGTAACCCTTAAATTCGACTTGCATTGCATTCAGTCCAGTACATGGGATAATGTATATAGGAATTCCATCAGTCAACAGAGCCTCTGTAGACTTGATAGATTATACGCTCACACACTTTGGTACAGGGGGAATGCAGGTATTAATACACTGCTCTAATTGGTATATAGTTACGGTATTTTTGCTTAAATGGTGAACAAACTTGCAGTAAAACCGCTTGCATATGGGCATCTGCGGTACAGTGTATCTGTGGTGATTGATAGTGGAAAGTACAGATCATCTGATTTCACAACACTCGAATGTTTTAAGTACGTGCCTGTCTCTCATGAAGTTAATTCTAGTATTGCCTCATCGTAAATGTCTAATACAGAGACTTTACAGTCATACATACGAAATTCTTTAGGAGTACGGGATGGAACATATTCGTTCATCATCTTATTCTTTATATACCCCATCATATTACACAGATAGTCCCACTTACATCACGACTACTGAACTTTGGCACCATCTTGTTCCACATTTCAGCTTCAGTTATCACACCAAAGTGGTAGTCCTGTACCACGCTTACATTTACATGTTTAGAGTCACTCACAGTCGCGTCATAAGTGCTGGCAGACAGTAGCACTCTTGAGGGACACACCTGCAGCTGTGCCAGTTGAACGCCAGGTCTGATAAATTAGCAAGACCATCTGTTGGCTGGTGTGGCAGTTTAGCCAATAGTATGTCAGTGTCTTTGTCCAGTTGTTCTATTAATACTAGATCAAGGGCATGTTGCACTGGAGGAAGAAAAGTAACAAAACGTAAGTACAATCGAATATATTTATGAATAACAATGTTAATAATTTCAGAATTCATAGATAGTTTCAAGTCCAACAGTCTTATTCTTATTATGCCTGTAAGTGTTGGCTTCTCTCTGCTGGAGCTACATCCTTTCACTGTGAAGATCAGACCTTGAATGGTGAGGGGGGAGGGCTTCGGGGAGCTGGATTCATAATACAGGGTGTTCCATTTATCTGACGACCGCCTGGCCGCCTGCCGGTCGAATGGGTCCCATGAGACTGCACCATGACCCCCCCCCCCCTTTATTTTGTGGAGATTGTACAGACATACGCACCTTGTCACACAGTGTCATTTGAGCAGTGAATCAGGCATCACGAGTGTAACAGTCAAGTTAGCGAACACAGAAATGGCAAGAGCGAATTATTCAATTCCACAAGGAGTGTTTATTTACGATTCGTATGTGCGAACAGAATCCGCTCGTACCGTTTTGTTTATTGTTTGAACAGAAGTCGTATTGTTTGAACAGAAGTTTGCAGGTATTCGAGTTCAGAATCGTGATGCAGTTCACAAACTAGTGAATAAATTTCGTGAAACGGGAAGTGTTAAAGACAAGAAGCGCAAACGATGACGTACAGTGCTCACAGCAGCTCGTCTCGATGACATTGCATACCGCCTGGAAAATTCCCCTAAAAATCCCTTAGACGTCTTTCGGCTGAAACACAAATATCGTGCATCTCTGTATAAAGTATCAGTAGTACACGAACTTCGACCTGGTGATCCTGTGCACAGGGTTAAGTTTTGCGAATGGACTTCAAAACAAATGCATGACGGTGAAATGGATCCTTACCTCATTCTGTTTTCAGAAGAGGCTAGTTTCCATTTACACGGGTATGTTAATTCCCAAAACTGACGACATTGAAGCGCAGATAGACTTGTTGTGCTTCATGAGGAAACCCTTCATGATCAGAAGATAGGGATGTGGTGCGCAGTTAGTGGTGACAGAATAATAGGCCCAATTTTTTTAATGACAGTTACAAGTGAAAGATATGTGCAATTTTTTTTTTTTGACCATTTGTAATGAACTGAGTGAAAGAGAACGAAGTTTCGCATTTCTTCAAGAGGATTTGGCAAGGGCTCATACGGCCAGTGTTTCTTTGCACGTAAGTCACGATGTGTTCGATGAAAGAATGATTGGTAACAATATCTGACCCGCTGGAAGTCCTGATTTAACTCAGTGCGATTTTTATTTTTGGGGTGCATTGAAGGACAAAGTGCACACAACAAATCCTCACACGATAGAGGAACTCAAGGGTAATATTTGTGAATCAGTTAATTCAATATCTCAGAGAATTACATCATGTGATTTATAATTTCTTGAGTAGATGTCAGAAATGCTTGGAAAATAATGGCAGGCGGTTCCAGCCTCTCCTTGCGCGAGTACAAAATTTATTTGCTTATATTTTAAATGTGGTCATGTCGTACCGCAGCAATAGACGGGCGACACGGCAACTGACCGCTGGGCAACGGAGCGCTCGCTGCCTGGCATCTACTGCGCCACATAGGCAGTTATCAGATAAATGGAACACCCAGTATAATAAAGGAGAGGGAAGGGAAGCAATCGATTCATATGGGCCTAGGTTTCCTATCACCTCTATGGGAGGAGGGAAGGCGAGAGGGAGAGGGGGGGGTGACCGACCCTTATTATAACTAAAAAAAGTGTGTAACCTTATCAGTGTCCTTGAAATAAGTGTCTCTTTGAAACCAGACCCGACAATGTTAACCTGCTGACGTCAACGTTGTAACTCTTCCAGAAGGCGTTCCATTGGGTTGAGGTTGGGACTCTGGAGTGGCCAGTCCATTTCAGTGAAATTATAGGCCACAGACCGTTGTCTCACACACACTGCTTTATGACAGAGTGCATTGTCATGTTAATACAATCATAATCTCCAAACTGTTCCTCTACAGTGTGCAGTACACAATGCTGCAACATGTGTTCGAGTCTTTCAGGAGTTAGCGTTTTCTCGACTGCAGTAAGTGAGCACACCCCAAACAAGAAAATCTCCCCCCTACCGTAACACCATCTCCGCCGCACTTCACTGTTGGCCCGTGAAGGCAGGAAACGTTCTACAGGCATTTTCCAAACCTAAACCCTTCCTTCGGACTGCTACATGGCATAGTGTGATTCATCACTTCGCATTTTACTCTACCACAAGTACCGCTTAGCACTGACTACAGAAACTTGTGGCTTACGAAAAGGTGCTCGACCATTCTGCCCATTCTTTTAACTCCCTGCACACAGTCAACGTGTTAGCTCGATTGCTCATAGTATTTTGGAACTTACGAGTGATTCTTTCCGCTGATTTCATGCGATTTTTTTACAATCACCCTCCGCAATGCTCGACGGTCCCTGTCCATCAGCACGAGGGCTGGCTGGTCTCGGTTTAGCTGTTGTTGTTTCTTCGGGTTTCTGCTTGACAATCACATCACTAGCAGTTGAACTGGGAAGCTGTAGAGGGGTTGAAAGGTCCCTAATTCATCTCCCAATCAGGTGATATCCAGTGTCGAGTCCACTTCAGAAGTCACTGAGTTCTCCTGATCGACCAATTCTCCTGATACTGCATCTCTACAGACAACACAATACTCTCCGCCTCCTTTTCTACTGTCGTGACATCTAGTGGTCAGTACTGCCTTACATAGGTGTGTCTGGAGGCTATTATCAGATAGTGCCTGTTTACAGTCGTACTGCTATGTGGAATACTGATAACGGTAAGAGCACACAACAATTTTATATCGTGTAGATTATGACGTGAAAGTTTTGACAGTTCTTATTCTTCTAGTTCTTAAATCAACTGCACGCTGTATGTACATCTCAAATTTTTGGACGAATTCTTTTTACATGCTGTATTTCTCTGAACTCCAATTTCTCGTAAGTTTACGTTAAAGCAATCTACTAATCACCGATATAAACAAATTATTATTATTATTATTATTATTATTATTATTATTATTATATTAAAAAGGTTTTATGTATTTCTTGAGATGAAAATTTATTATTACTATATTAAAACATTTTATATTGTTTATTGTTGTTATTAACAAAATCGTACACACGTTAGAAGCAGGGATGACGGCAAGTTGTGGTAGGATTGGGGGGACGGGTAAAAGACGGTGAGAGACAGTAACAAACTGTTTTCCCATCTCCCTCACAACCGAACATTGAATCAACTTGTGACGGCAAAATTACTTAGATCATAATGTTGTATTTCGTTTGCAGAGTCATTTCGGTTTAGCTACATTTTCTAACAATATAGCTGGTTCAAATGCTGGTGGTAGAAGAAGTTTTCTTCGTGGTGGTGGTTGTTAGTGTTTTACGTCCCGTCGACAACGAGGTCATTAGAGACGGAGCGCAAGCTCGGGTTAGGGAAGGATGGGGAAGGAAATCGGCCGTGCCCTTTCAGAGGAACCATCCCGGCATTTGCCTGAAACGATTGAGGGAAATCACGGAAAACCTAAATCAGGATGGCCGGAGACGGGATTGAACCGTCGTCCTCCCGAATGCGAGTCCAGTGTGCTAACCACTGCGCCACCTCGCTCGGTGTTTTCTTCGTCAGAATTCGGCTGCCAAGTGGAGGCGATGTGGTGACGTACAGCTGCTAATTATTCGTAGGATGGGGACGTTAAGCTCGGCGGTCCCTTTAACGCTTTTCGAGAGTAGCAGGCAGGCTATTTGCCGACACCGGGTTTCAAACTGTCCCTCCCTTCTCATCCTCATCAACAACGAAAACTTGACAATAAACTCTATATGCTTTCGTCATAGTCACCTACAATTGACACTTTACTTAAAAAAGCTGTACTTTGTGAAGGAAAGCTGCTACTGCGTGCAAGGCATGGAAACCAAAATGATGTACCTGCATGGCCGTTCCACTAAGTTCACCGCCTTGAAGGTACATCGCTAGGTTTTATAACTACATTTAGTGCACGAAGTGCGTGCGGTGTAGCCAGTGAAATAAAATTTAGATATAAACTCTCGTATCGAGGTGGAATGCATCGCCTCCAAATGAAGGTAAAATATTATTCTGCATTTCAGTTTGAGGAAGGACAGGTATCGGTCAGAAATCGAAGCACAAGAGAAGAACATTTGCAACGTATGAAGTCTAGGTACAAGGGCCTTAGGCACTTGCATTACAAGATTAAGTTGTTAATAGAACGATATTAGCTGTCAGTTATAGTATTTTCATCGCTAATTGACACGTCTTTTGCTTGAACTTGATATCTGACGTCATCCCATTCTAACTTAATTAAAAGTCAAAGTGACAAAATTTATTGCTGACTGTAATTTAGTCGAAATCTTGAGGAGTCTGTGTGTCATGCTTCTTTTCCTAAATGCTCTGCAAGTTGTCGAGACTTTCTGGCGGAGAATACGTCGAGCGCTTTTAATGATACCCGTGCAAGAGCTAGCCAATAAAAATTACAAATCGACCGAAGAAGCCGTATTTCTGACATCTTTATTCCACTGGTCCGACACTTATAACTGACATTTATTTCGTAGAATTTACGACAAATTTTAATGAGGTCATAAATTTTATTCGTACCTAATATCTGAAAGACGACGACTGAGAAATATTGGAGCTATTCTCCATGCAATCGTGTAGTGGCTTTGTATTTAGTCTATACAGTGTGCATTCAGATACAGACATGTAACTACGAATCTGGTGAAAAGTTCTTCTTTCTCATCTGTCGATATTTCTTGAAGCAAGACTACAAGAGCGTAAGTGTACCTCTGTTAGATTTTACTTCCCTGTCTCTGCTCCTTATACTTCTATTGAGCGTATAAGCTTTAGTAAAAAATTATGGAAGTTTGGAAAGTCTCTCCTACTTACAAGCTACACCGACAAATGAATTCATATTCGCAGTTTATGTTATTACTATGTAAACGAGTTGTCTCACATTCTTGGATGATTCAGGTTTTCGCTTTTTAAGCGTATTTGTCATAATGACATTTTAGTAACAATTACATAATACGCACATGTGTCTAGAGTCGATGCACGTCAACAGTTTTCAGAAAAAAACAGCGTAAATTATTAGACACTTGTCTAATACATTTCTACCACAAGTATACGATTATCACGTATTCTTTTACAGCATGGACTCTTTCATTTCTTTTCTAAAAGTCTTACATATATGTCTGTCATACAGGAATTATGTATCAAGCGTGTCTCATAGCCCTTGAAGAGGGCATGTCCGTAACTCTTAAATGCGCTGCAAAACCCCGGAGGAAACAAATTCAGGTTCAGACAGCCAAATGGGAAGGTAATAGAACATCAGTATCGTTGAACAGAGCTCTCAGTTATGGAAAGCTCTTTTGTCCGGAAAGTTTTTGATGCGCCCGTGCTTGTTTTTCACTGTTGGCACGCAATAGCTAATTAACATTACCAAATTTCTCATCCTCTATCCTGATGATTAACGGTACATCACCGATCGATAATATGCGGCTTCAAATAATGTGTTACAATAGTTTCATCCCCCATGAACCATGGACCTTGCCGTTGGTGGGAGGCTTGCGTGCCTCAGCGAAACAGATAGCCGTACCGTAGGTACAAACACAACGGAGGGGTATCTGTTGAGAGGCCAGACAAACGTGTGGTTCCTGAAGAGGGGCAGCAGCCTTTTCAGTAGTTGCAAGGGCAACAGTCTGGATGATTGACTGATCTGGCCTTGTAACAATAACCAAAACGGCCTTGCTGTGCTGGTACTGCGAACGGCTGAAAGCAAGGGGAAACTACGGCTGTAATTTTTCCCGAGGGCATGCAGCTTTACTGTATGATTAAATGATGATGGCGTCCTCTTGGGTAAAATATTCAGGAGATAAAATAGTCCCCCATTCGGATCTCCGGGCGGGGACTACTCAAGAGGATGTCGTTATCAGGAGAAAGAAAACTGGCGTTCTACGGATCGGAGCGTGGAATGTCAGATCCCTTAATCGGGCAGGTAGGTTAGAAAATTTAAAAAGGGAAATGAATAGGTTAAAGTTAGATATAGTGGGAACTAGTGAAGTTCGGTGGCAGGAGGAACAAGACTTTTGGTCAGATGACTACAGGGTTATAAACACAAAGTCAAATACGGGTAATGCAGGAGTAGGTTTAATAATGAATAGGAAAATACGAATGCGGGTAAGCTACTACAAACAGCATAGTGAACGCATTATTGTGGCCAAGATAGATACGAAGCCCACACCTACAACAGTAGTACAACTAGCTCTGCAGATGACGAAGAAATTGAAGAAATGCATGATGAAATAAAAGAAATTATTCAGATAGTGAAGGGAGACGAAAATTTAATAGTCATGGGTGACTGGAATTCGTCAGTAGGAAAAGGGAGAGAAGGAAACATAATAGGTGAATATGGATTGGGGGGAAGAAATGAAAGAGGAAGCCGCCTTGTAGAATTTTGCACAGAGCACAACTTAATCATAGCTAACACCAATTTAAGAATCATGAAAGAAGGTTGTATACATGGAACAACCCTGGAGATACTAAAAGGTATCAGATAGATTATATCATGGTAAGACAGAGATTTAGGAACCAGGTTTTAAATTGTAAGACATTTCCAGGGGCAGATGTGGGCTCTGACCACAATCTATTGGTTATGACCTGTAGATTAAAACTGAAGAAACTGCAAAAAGGTGGGAATTTAAGGAGATGGGACCTGGATAAACTGAAAGAACCAGAGGTTGTACAGAGTTTCAGGGAGAGCATAAGGGAACAATTGACAGGAATGGGGGAAAGAAATACAGTAGAAGAAGAATGGGTAGCTTTGAGGGATGAAGTAGTGAAGGCAGCAGAGGATCAAGTAGGTAAAAAGACGAGGGCTAGTAGAAATCCTTGGGTAACAGAAGAAATATTGAATTTAATTGATGAAAGGAGAAAATATAAAAATGCAGTAAATGAAGCAGGCAAAAAGGAATACAAACGTCTCAAAAATGAGATCGATAGGAAGTGCAAAATGGCTAAGCAGGGATGGCTAGAGGACAAATGTAAGGATGTAGAGGCTTATCTCACTAGGGGTAAGATAGATACTGCCTACAGGAAAATCAAAGAGACCTTTGGAGATAAGAGAACCGCTTGTATGAACATCAAGAGCTCAGATGGAAACCCAGTTCTAAGCAAAGAAGGGAAAGCAGAAATGTGGAAGGAGTATATAGAGGGTCTCTACAAGGGCGATGTACTTGAGGACAATATTATGGAAATCGAAGAGGATGTAGATGAAGATGAAATGGGAGATACGCTACTGCGTGAAGAGTTTGACAGAGCACTGAAAGACCTGAGTCGAAACAAGGCCCCCGGAGTAGACAACATTCCATTGGAACTACTGACGGCCTTGGGAGAGCCAGTCGTGACAAAACTCTACCATCTGGTGAGCAAGATGTATGAGACAGGCGAAATACCCTCAGACTTCAAGAAGAATATAATAATTCCAATCCCAAAGAAAGCAGGTGTTGACAGATATGAGAATTACCGAACAATCAGTTTAATAAGCCACAACTGCAAAATACTAACACGAATTCTTTACAGACGAATGGAAAAACTAGTAGGAGCCGACCTCGGGGAAGATCAGTTTGGATTCCGTAGAAATACTGGAACACGTGAGGCAATATTGACCTTACGACTTATCTTAGAAGAAAGATTAAGGAAAGGCAAACCTACGTTTCTAGCATTTGTAGACTTAGAGAAAGCTTTTGACAATGTTGACTGGAATACTCTCTTTCAAATTCTAAAGGTGGCAGGGGTAAAATACAGGGAGCGAAAGGCTATTTACAATTTGTATGGAAACCAGATGGCAGTTATAAGAGTCGAGGGACATGAAAGGGAAGCAGTGGTTGGGAAGGGAGTAAGACAGGGTTGTAGCCTCTCCCCGATGTTATTCAATCTGTATATTGAGCAAGCAGTAAAGGAAACAAAAGAAAAATTCGGAGTAGGTATTAAAATCCATGGAGAAGAAATAAAAACTTTGAGGTTCGCCGATGACATTGTAATTCTGTCAGAGACAGCAAAGGACTTGGAAGAGCAGTTGAACGGAATGGATGGTGTCTTGAAGGGAGGATATAAGATGAACATCAACAAAAGCAAAACGAGGATAATGGAATGTAGTCGAATTAAGTCGGGTGATGTTGAGGGTATTAGATTAGGAAATGAGACACTTAAAGTAGTAAAGGAGTTTTGCTATTTGGGGAGCAAAATAACTGATGATGGTCGAAGTAGAGAGGATATAAAATGTAGACTGGCAATGGCAAGGAAAGCGTTTCTGAAGAAGAGAAATTTGTTAACATCGAGTATAGATTTGAGTGTCAGGAAGTCATTTCTGAAAGTATTTGTATGGAGTGTATCCATGTATGGAAGTGAAACATGGACGGTAAATAGTTTGGACAAGAAGAGAATAGAAGCTTTCGAAATGTGGTGCTACAGAATGCTGAAGATTAGATGGGTAGATCACATAACTAATGAGGAGGTACTGAATAGGATTGGGGAGAAGAGGAGTTTGTGGCACAACTTGACCAGAAGAAGGGATCGGTTGGTAGGACATGTTCTGAGGCATCAAGGGATCACCAATTTAGTATTGGAGGGCAGCGTGGAGGGTAAAAATCGTAGGGGGAGACCAAGAGATGAATACACTAAGCAGATTCAGAAGGATGTAGGTTGCAGTAGGTACTGGGAGATGATGAAGCTTGCACAGGATAGAGTAGCATGGAGAGCTGCATCAAACCAGTCTCAGGACTGAAGACCACAACAACAACAACAATAGTTTAAGGATTTGGGTCAGATTTTCCACGATTAAGAGATTTTGAAAAATGGTGGAGCAATCAGTCACTTCTTTTTTAATAATTTGGACACACGACATCTGCTCACGCAGAATGGCCAAAATAAAACTTGTCAGAAAAGTCTGTAATCAGTTACCAGAAACTGAGTATATGGATTCTTTTGATAAGACAGAGCTTCAACACCGCATGCCTCAAATAACTCTGGCACGAGTTCGTGTGGTGATCGTCGAGGAGATGTCAGTCGGAAAAGGCAGTTAATTCTCTTGGCCTTCAAGATCGCCTGATATCACTCCATGCGTGTAATTTTTGTCTGCGGGAAGAGTTCAAGGGTCAGGTGTTCTCAAACAATCCCAACGCACAGCAACAGAACGTAATAAACGATATCTTGCGTATAGAGCAGGTCTCCTGTTCACTTACAAAGGTAAATTATGTCATATATATATATGACATAAATTACCTTTGTAAGTGAACAGGCGAGTTTTACTTTGACCAATCTGTATAATTTCAAGAATACTACATGTTGAAGCTTTTTCTTCTCTGCTGAAAATCTATGGCCTGTTCAGCCAGGATGTCATAGAGACTGGGGTAGTTACCGTGAAGCCGATTTCCTTCCCTACGCTTCCACTATCTGTGAACTCGCATTCAGGAAGACGATGGTTCGAACCCCCTTCTAAGCTAAATTAAACTGAACTCTGCCCGAACGGAACATGAAGGCCCAACGTTACCGACCGGCCGCCGTGTCATCCTTAGCCCTTTGGTTGCGAATATGGTGGAGCATCTGAACAGGGTACCATTCTCCCGGCCATTTGTAAATTTACGAGACCGGAGCCGCTACTTCACAATCAAGTAGGTCCTCAGTTTGCCTCACAAGGGCTGAATTCACCCCGCTTGCCAACAGCGCTCGGCAGAACGGACGGTTACCCATCCAAGTGCTAGCCCAGCCCGACGGCACTTACCTTCGGTGATCCGACGGGAACCGATGTTAACACTGCGGCAATGCCGTTGGCTCAAACCCCCTTCTGGTCACCCAACTTTAGGTTTTAACTGACTTTATCGTTATGTTAAACCCTAATCTTATTCCCTTTTCCAATAACCCCATTTTAGACGGGACGTGAAACCCTAATCTTCCTTCATTTTGGAATGGGACAATATTTTATTGGAACGTTGCTGACCATCAAACCGATTGCCAAGAATTATGGTGAAGTCCAGTTATTTTGAAATCCTTTTTCACTGATGCAAATGATAATATAAATCGATTTCTCGATTCTAATATGTCAGCTAAAAAGTTTTTCTTGACCTATGGAAAGTTACGGCAAGATCTGCGGTAAGGTGTCGTGGCTGACGTGCAGACCTCCACAAGATTTGATGTATACCTGTCATGAGCGTTTCGTATCTCTTTGGGCTCGGTTGTGTGTTTGGTACTTCAGGGTTTAACAGGTCTAGAAACCCTGACATTTTTTTCTACGGAATGTGACTGCTAGAATGGTGGCACTCCAGAGACTGCACATTTAGTCACAGTTATAAGAGAGGGAAACACGCAACTGTGTGTTGCTTGAGCAACGGCGAAATGCTCTTTAGATTGGTAATTCACTAAATAGTACAACGGATCTTTCTCAGGATTACAGTTATTAATGGGTAAGAAGAGATTCGTTACTCACCTCATATCCCTGCTTTGCGACGACCGACTGCCGCGACCACGCGTAATCCAGCTCCTTCCCGTGGGGGCCGCATTGCTGCCAACAAATAACAACCAGTTAGCAAACAAGGCATCAGTATCGCCACCTGGTAATTAACAACAAAGAAGCGGGTGTAAATACAGCTACGGTTAAAGGCCAAACCATCTGCTACGTCTAAAAAGATGCTATATACCTCATGCGTGCATTATGTTTCAGTTTGAAATGTGTTCTAGTAATGTACAATCGAGCATAAGAGGGTGATTCCGGTAAATATGTCACACATATTATGAAAAAATACTTGTAGATCGTTTCGATCTACATAATAAGGACAGCAAGAACGATGCGCAGGAGAGTAGAAGTATCTGGTTGACGTAAACTTCATGCAGAATTATGGAACGTATATTGTACTCGCAATGATGACTTTTTTGAAAATCGAACAACTCCTACGTGAGAATAAACAAGAATATCACAAGCACTGACGGTGTGCAACCCAGTTTGTTCTGTTCATTCATGAGATCCAGAGATATTGGAGCAGGGTTGATATTGTATTATGTGACTTCAACAAACCCTTAGTAAACAAAGCACGTGCACGGAGGAAATGAGACGACACGTTTGGATGGGCGATAGATAGTCTGTCACTGGAATGAGTCACCAATTTCATCTGGGAAACGCCGTCCAGAGTGATTTAAGAAGTAACTACTACATAAATCCAGCTGTGGGGAAGGCACATGCCGAAATGAGCCTTATTGTAGGTACGCTAAAGAAGTGCATCAGGCGCACCAAAAAGGTCGCTTACGAAACGCTAGTTCGAACAATTCTTGAGCATTATTCGCCGATGTGGGCCCATATCAACTTGATTAAGGGAACAGGTACAGAAGATTCAAAGAAGAGCCGCACGATTGGTCACAGGTTTGTATAGTCGGCACGACGGCGTCACAGACATCCTCGAAAAACTACAGTGGGAGAGGTAACAACTAAAGTGTTGTAAATCTCGGAGTGCCTTACTCTACTAATTCCTCCAGCCCATGTTACAAGAAGAGCCGAGAAACGTGTGACCTCCTACAAAGTAATAAAGACTGCGCTAAAATTAGAGGAATTCTGCTGTCCCGCATACCCCGCGCGAATGGAGTTGGAGGAGGCGAAAATATTATTATACTTATTACGATGGTTTGCGGGGGTAAGATGTAGATGTTTACTATTGTATAACGTACAAGTTATCTCTAATGGGTAATGTTAGCTGTAATTCCGGACTTTTCGAATGTGATGCAGTTAGCAGTGAGGAAACTCTTTTCAATTAGATTTCGATAACTAATCAGCCTGGTAAAATTAGTTATTAATATTGACAAATGCAAAGATGTATACTTCACCAAGCGTAAAATGTGACATCCTTCGACTACAACATTAATGAGTTACGACTACCCAGTCAAGATTCATAAATATTTGCGAGTACAAATGTGCAGATCTACGAATGGAATGATCATATAGTCTCAGTTATAGGTAAAGGCAATGGCAGGTTTAAATTGATTGATTGAATACCGGGAAACTACAGTTTGTCTGAAAAACAGATAGCATGCAAAATATTTGTACGTTCCATACTAGAAAACTGTTCAAGCATATGGGGTTCTTTTCAGGTCGGTCTAATAGGGAATACCGAGTGTCTACAAAGAAGAGCGCTGCAGTGGTCCTATGACTGACTGTTTTTCGCGAGAGTGTATCAGATACGTTGAAAACGATTAACTGGCAGACAGTGAAGACGTCTGCTATACATATCGAGAGAACATGCGAGGAAAACCTCAAGAACCGGCTTTCAGAACCGAAACTACGAAAATTCATCACCCTCGCTACGTATTTGTACCGCAAAGATCGTGCGGATGCAGTTAGGCAATTAACCCTTTCTCCGTCTGCGATTCCAAATGGCTTTGTTTAGCTTCCCAATGCTTCAATGATACCGTCTGGCATCGCTTCACGTAGTTCCAAGTTAGGCCAGCAGATCACAGTGGCGTTTGCTTTCGTGACTCGCCCTTTGCTTGAAGTGCAGAACAGAGAAGTGTCGTGAGTTGTGCTACTGCATTTGTGAGTGAAAAATAACTGTTGTGTTTCGTTTTATGCTGTGTATAGTGAAATTCTTGGTTATGGAACCAACTTTACGTAGTTCCTCAAGGGCAAGGGAAAGAAATACGGTAAGTTTACAATACAGTTATATATGAATTTTTTGAGTAATTATTATGTAATTTCTAACGATGCCATTTGGAATCATTATTTTACTTATTAACCAATAGCTTCAAAAGAACTTTTACAATGGATATGGCATATATGCAACATGTACAGTAAATATTCATTACAAAAAAATTTTCCCCAATTTTTTTTTTTTTTCTAAATGTGACCCACAAAGGGTTAACAGCTCACACGCAGGCTACAAGCAGTCATTGTTCCCACCCTCCATCCTGGAATGGTAACTTCCGGAAACATGAATGTAGGGTACAATAAAAAGTACTACATTTTACAGTTATTTGCTGAATATGGGTGCAGGTGTATATGGGTGGGATAATTCTCCGTAGAGTCATTCTACATCTACACTCCGCAATCTGAGGGTACTTTGTGTATTCCTGTTCCTGTAGCGTGTCGTTCGCAGGAAACACGATTGCTGGTATACCTCCGTGTGGGGTTGAATCTCTGCAATTTTATCTTGACAACCTTTCCGCGAGATATGCGTAGGAGGAAGCAATGTATTAGTTGTTTCTTTTAGGAACGTATGCTCTCGGAACTTCATCAGAAGACAATGCGATGCAGAGCGCTTCTCGTGCACCGTTTGCCACAGGAGTTGACTGCGCATCTCCTTGAAGCTTCCGTGCTTACAAAATGAACCTGAAACGAAACGCGCTGCTCTTCTATGGATCTTCTCTATTTCCTCTATCAGTCCTATTTCGTACAGATCCCATACTGACGAGCAGTATTCAAGTGTTGGTCGAATGAGTGTTCTGTAAGCAATATCATGCCAATATGCGAATATTGTGCCACCCTGGCCTCAGCTCCATTGTACTATTGTGCAATGGGGCGGTAAAAAAGTCAGTATTGGCGCGGCACAGCTGTGGTATTCAACCGCTGCTGGAAACATCAATTGTCCTTCATGCTTTGCTGGCAGCCTCAGTAAATCCACTTGAATTGAATACTGTAGCAGACTAATTGGAGGTTGCTCTATCGATTGGACATATGAAATTATAGTGTAGAGAAGTTTCATGTATAGTGAGAAGCAAAACGAAGTATTTTACACTGTTTATCTTCCTGACAAAAATAACTGCTGCTCGTATTTTGCAGCTTTTTTAAAATTACGTTTGCTAAAGACGATGAATAATGATTCTTTTGTTTTACTAGTGACAGGAAGAATGACCGCAATTGTTAACAATACAATTTTTGTCCATTGACATTTTGCATTGCATGAAATGCCTCATCTGTAGGTATTCTTTGTGATGAAGCTACCTCCTATACATCACAATAACAAAATTTAAAACTTCATAAGAAAGACCAGTAAAAGGTACCACTTTACTCGTAGTTGTGAAACTGGGTGTTTTCTATTATCAGCTGGAAAACGCTGCTGTCAGACACAGAAAGGCGAATATGCTCTTCTTTAAGAGACTGACAGGAAAATGGAGAACCATATGCTTCAATCCTTATTCTGCCGTACTCACCAAAAATTTTGCCATGAGAACATATTCACGCTCTTTTAATACACAACATTTTGAATCATTTTACCCAGTCTCTCTCTCTAGTGAAGCCTTCATACACAGTATTTCCCTCTCACTGCCACTTGTCCCATTCTTTGTCTCTCACTGTCTCTTTCTCTCTCACTTACAGTCGGCTGTCTTTCACTTCAGCCACCATTGTCTCCTCTCCACGCATATCCATGGGGATGGTCTGCTCGGAGTTTTGACCTCTAGACTGGGAAATGTGGGAAAGTGAGCAAGTTTTTACGTGGTTAAGTTCGCTGCGGTCGGGGGGAGAGGTCCAGACGTTCCAAGTCCATGTATGATCTCCACTCATCTCTATTTTTCATTTCCACTGCCTCCTCTCTCCTTTGCTCCCACTGCTACTATCTCCATCCATCTACCATCTCTCTTTCTCTTTTACTGCCACTGTGTCTCACTGACGATCACTTCTCCTTTCTCTTTGGCTCCCACTGCTATTGTCTTCATCCATTTCTCTTTTCTCTTTCTCTTTCACTGTCACTCTTTCTCTTCCAGTGGCACTGTCTCCCCTTTCTTCCACCGTCACTGTCTCTCTGTTACTCTCTTCCGTCACAAAAAAGCACGAATATGTTCGCACGCCAAAAGTTTTGGTGAGGAAGGTAGAATGAGGATTAAGGCAGCTGGTTACCCACTTTTCTGTCGGAATCTTTTAAAAAGGAGCATATTCGCCTTTTTTGTGCTCTGACATGAACATTTTTCCTTACCGCAACAGAGGTGTGCTGTTCATATAAAACGAACTGTGTAGGTAAGTTTTCACATTTTGTTTATATACTTCGACATATTTAATTATTTTGATAAACATAAACAACAAATAAGTACTCATAATATAAGGTTAACACAAAATCGCCTCGCATCCAATGAAAGTTCACTTTACACTACTTTACATGAAAATACACAACATTTTTAGGCCATACCTTCCATATACCAAAAATGCGCTATTTGATTTGCAAGTACAAAGAACTTCTGTGTCAAAATAATTTTTTGTAAGGTGCTTACGCTGCCAAATAAATTACAGGTCAAGACAGCCTTTATTGGCGTGGAGTGCCCATCATACATGCCTTAGCTCGTCCATCAGTCGATGTACATATAGTAATTCATACCTGTTAATTCCTTAGTTCTGCTATTGGTTACCATATATCTCTCTTCAAATTATGTGATGCGTTTCCATGTACTTGCACAACATGAGAGTCACGTGTATGATGATGAGAAAAAATTTTTGACATTTTTACGTGCCCAATAATGTGTGACGCAGTAATGTTGAATATTATCTTCACAAACTGCTCTGCCTTAGGACTACGGTTCATATCTTAGTGTTATGCTCAGTTTCTTATTTTTGCCGTTATTTTCGGGCGTCATTTTGCAATATGGCGTATTTTTATTGAACTGACCAAAATGTTTTTATATGTATTTTACAATATTATAACGGAATTTATATCATGATAACAGTATACATGTTATGTCGTGTACAGTGGAGGGCTCCCACACTTCTCGTTGCAAGTCAAGTATTATTTGCTGTCCCTCCCTACATTTTACAATTCGTGACACCTTTTTTATTCTGAATAAGTAGTGTGTATTAGCTCATCCATTTACTTGATATGCGTCATATAATATTGTATACCTGTTTCCGTCGTAATTCTGCTATAGGTTACTATATATCTTTCCTCAAACAATATGATGTGTTAACATGTATTTGCTCAACATTATAAGCATGAATATGATTGTGAGAACATTGTTTTGGAAGCTCTATGTATCCAATAACGTTTGATGTAGTGAATGTTGAGTAACAAACTGCTATTAATTTAGGACTGTGACATTGATTTTTACAGATTTTATATTTTAGTGTTATGCTTACGTTATGTGGCCACATAACTCTTTCTGTTTCTTCTCATGTATAGTTATTTCTCTTGATATTGAACCGATCCCATGATTTTTTAATGTATTTTATATTATGATACTGTCATACACCGTAAGTCATGAAGTACTTTATGATCCCAATACTGGCTGATTCATTTTATAGCGCAGTAACATTTCGTTACCACCCTTTCAGCATTGCGTATTGGTTGTTGGGTCTGACTTCTGCGTGTCTAGAAAGAGTTTTCATACACTGATTACTTACGATATAAGGCAATCGTTATATCTGACACGCCAGCAGTTCATGGAATATTCTATTTCTGTTATTTGTGGAACTTTGGATGTACCTCGTGTATACTTTTGTTAATATGATGTTTAAAATAATGTAGTTTGCCCGGTGATAGGCCATGTACTGTATACAATATTTTATTTCCATTTGTATACCCGTAATGTATTCTTTGGTCGATGACTGTTTTTATACATGACATCAACTAAGTCTGGCATGCCAGCAAATATGTAATGTGCGTATGATACATGCAATCTAGAGTCTTAAGGTCTTTGGATGAATATGAATCTATTACAACAAATTACCAGCTGCTGTCAGTTACCATGTGGTTGTAAGAAATTTGTGCGGTAAAGTTTTATCTTAATGTGAGGTGTGTAAACTGTTATTTATACATGGCAATGTATGCAGACAACGTAGTGTTTTTCTGTGTTGGTTTTACAGGCACTTGACAGTGACAAATAGTCGAAATTAACTAATCACACGATTAAAATCACAATACAGCCTACGACGGACCACGTTTACGTTTATGGAACATCATAAGTTTTATTGATGAAAAAATGACAATTGAAAATGACAAATAAAACATAGTTTCGTGACCACAGAACCCTTGCGATGGTCTGAGGATCCTTGCCATGTGTTCATAATTTATGTGCATTAAGTGTGGTAACTTTGAACCTCTGGTCTTCAATAATGGATAATAGCACTGAAAAAAGTTTCAAGGTTCCCGAGAACACCATCTTAAGAACACAAGGTATAAATTTCGACGTTTTACCATGAAAAGAAGTTATGGAAGCGGCCATACCCACAATTAGTACTTTTGGTACCCAAAAATCAGGTTTATCTTTGTAAGGGCTACAGGATTTCGAAAATGGGGAAAATGGCTTTCTACACGAATGTTGAAAGAATGTACAGTTGAAACTGGAACCAT
Organism: Schistocerca nitens; assembly: GCF_023898315.1. NCBI lineage: Eukaryota > Metazoa > Arthropoda > Insecta > Orthoptera > Acrididae > Schistocerca > Schistocerca nitens. The sequence continues at coordinate 804,558,134 of NC_064616.1, read as the reverse complement.
CTGCTAAGGTTAGTTATTTAGATAACTGTGGCCCAATTTGTGACAATTGCTAACAACCGTTTTTTGCATTTTTCTGCATAGGTACAGTAACTTTGTACCTCTTGGTCTCATTAACGAATAATGATACAGAAAAAGTTTCGACATTCCCCGAGAATACCATCTTAAGGACATATGGTAAAAAATTCGACAATTTGCCATTAACAAAAATCATAGAAGAGGCTATTCCGGGAATTGGCACCTCTCGAATCAAAAAATCACGGTATTTCGGGATTTTCTCAGGAACCGCTGGTGAACAAATGGTGCTTTTATATACCGCCAGTGTCTACCCTAGACCACACCTAATGCAGAAAAACCAACCGATTTGCTCAATTTGCCTGGTCTGGAGGAAGTGTGAAATGTGTAAATTTTGACCTTATACTGGAGGATAACTACAGTGTTCCCGTTGTTCCGATAGGTATAACATAGTCGCTAGGCCAAGGACTATCCTAAACATGTGACCCCTTAGCTCTGTGACCATGAGAAGGCTTTTTGGAATGTATTGGTACCGTGCACCATTGTGCATGAATCGATCTGAAGAGCAAAATTTTTGAGAGATTTTTGTTGCTTGAATGACAAAGCATTATAGTGTAACATTATATAAATCATAGCGTGGTTAAATGTATTTTTACTACAGTTTATGTTGTCTGTAAATATGTGAGACAGTAACCAAACGCCGGCCACTGTGGCCGAGCGGCTCTAGGCGCTTCAATCCGGAACCGCGCTGCTGCTACGGTCGCAGGTTCGAATCTTGCCTCAGGAATGGATGTGTGTGATGTCCTTAGGTTAGATAGGTTTAAGTAGTTCTAAGTCTAGGGGACTGATGACTTCAGATGTTAAGTCCGATAGTGCTTAGAGCCATTTGAACCATTTGAAGTAACCAAACTTACTCTTACACAAAACTCATAATATGTCATGTGGACCAGTGCTTATCGAGTGGATGACAAAGTAATGGACTTCACAGAATGATTGGATTTAGTTGTCTTACACGTGCAGTATAGCTGTGCCAGTTCTGGCCCACTCTTCATTGCTGCCAGATTTCTCCCACTTTAACGATGGGTAATAGCACTCTGCATGGAATGGCAGGAAATTCAGAACTTGGTGGGAAATTTAAAAAAATGGCTGCAAATCCAAAATAGCTCAATTGTGCTACAGTGCTTTCCCCCACTCCTGTGATACCACAGTGGAAATAGGGCTTTTATCCTAAATATAAATTGGTGGGAAATTCAAGATGGCGCATTGTCTCTGTTAGTTGAAAACTCAAGAGGTCAGCCCTATTATGTCAGAATTCAAGATGGCTGATCTGGGATACTGGCCCAGCCTGCAAAGTTGTCAGGTATTCCCCAGCCTGTGTCACATAACAGTTGCAAATGGCAATTAAAGATGGCGACTTCGGCATCCTGCAAAGCCTGCATGATTGATAGGTCGCTAAAATCCAAGATGATGGACCCTGTGATACTGGCTCAGCCTGCACAGTTGTTAGCTTTTCCTCAACCTGATGATGTTACAATTCGGTTTCGTAACTCAAGATGGCGACCTTGGCATATTGGCTGCCAAGTCACTGGATACGGAACCAGGCTGCATGGTTGTCATATCACTTATCCTAAATTTAAGAGGTGGGAATATCGAAAATCATTGATTCTCGCCTGGAGTCACATATCACTTGTCTTAAGTTTAAGTCAACTTGTGCTATGTTTAAACTACTGGCACCGCTGATGGGGTATGAAAGGAGTGTTTATGTCTTTATTAAAACAAATACCAGTCTGGGGAGTACTATGCCTGTAAAATTCATCATGAAAAATTAATGCATTGTATCGGTAGCAGCTAGTCAATAACTAGCCCAACATTTTCATTCAGTCACGTGAAGATTATATGCACCCACACATACACACCAGTTTTGTGAACGGAATAAACTCGTGAAGAGAGCAGACGAATCATGATCATCAAAAACATGGGAAATATAGATGTGAAAAGAATGAGATTTTATGAAAGCAGTGGTCTGTACCCTTCTTATGCACAGCATTGGTTCAAATGGCTCTGAGCACTATGGGACTTAACATCTGTGGTCATCAGTCCCCTAGAACTTAGAACTACTTAAACCTAACTAACCTAAGGACATCACACACCGGTTCCGGAGTGAGTGCCTAGAACCGCTAGATGCACAGCATTTCAACATGGAAAACTCTGTTATCGCCAGAGATAGAGTGCAGCCCCAATCTAATGACTAGACATTGAACAAGTATACCGCTAGCAGACACACACTACACTACACATATCTAGGACATGACGAAGTGAGCAAGAGCTGCTTCGTGGTCAGAGGCAGGTATCTGATGTGAGAACTGTTCTACTAGATATATATGTAACCTGTACATGGGCAATTGTTCATTTAAACTTGAGCTACAGTTCTTCTGCGTGCTCCTGTCCGTAGGTAAAGTTAGTTAGTCAGCTAGTTAGTTCCATGTTCCAGGTATAATTTAAATGATTCATTGATTGAAATGATGGGGTACAAGTCAGTTTACAGGATACATATACATGATTGGTGTCAACATTAATGAATACATTATTTTGTTAGCCTTCGTCATGCAAGTACGCTTAAAAACAAGATTTTTTGTATACAAGCTATCAGTTTTTAAATAGAAACTCGTCCATGGAATGGAAGGAGTTGTCTAGAAGAAATGTTTTAGGTTATATTTAAAACTTGCTTTTATACTTGTCAGACATCTGATGTTACTGGGCAGCTGATCAAATATTTTTGTTGCTGCATATTGAACTCCTTTTTGAGCCACTCATAGCTTTAATAATAGGTAGTGAAGGTCAATTTCCCTCTAGTGTTGTAGGTGCAAACCTCACTGATTTCACTTTCACCTTAAGATATATCTTGACTGCCTCTTTATCACGATTACTGGACATGTAAATAATTCTAATTGTTATATGCACTTTAATAATCTTAACTTTATATTTTATTCAACAAGTCTGAGATTTTTGATGAAATGGAACACAGTTTTGAGAAATAAATACTAATTATTTTCTATTTTTTTAACTTGAGATTATGTTGTAGATTATACAAATAAGTACAAATGTGCATATAATTTTCTAGCAATGTCAGATTGAGACGATCCTCATTCATCATACATATTGTATACTGAAGTGCACCACATATCAAAATTAGCAGGAAAGACTTCTTCTGAAATGTAATGATGGGTAAGCTTTGTAAGTGCATGTGATATATATCCAAAAAATCCATACACATATTCTGTACACCCAAGGTGCTCATAAACGACACATGGAGTTTATGAACCTAGATTCCTGAAAGTGAATTCACTACATGGTATACCCATTGTTATATACTTTCACTATTCTTGGGTAGTCCCCAACACACATTATATGACAATTCAGTTACACTGCAGGCATTTGAACATTGAACACTGCAGCTGTTTGTGTTGAATTCTTACATAACTGATACTATTCGTTGTCTGAAAGCAGTACTGTTATGTCACTAAATAGTGAAGTTTCGAAAATTACTACTACATTGAACTCGTGATCTGAGAACAAGCCTAAAGTGATGTGTTTACTGCTACTTGCATTCAGCTTGTATGCTGCCAAGAATAAAACCACTTTCATAGTTGCTTCTTATGATGGTAGCAGCTCGGAGAGTGGTGCAGACAGTGGTGATATTGGAAACCCAAAGTCTGTAAATAATTCTACAATGCTGGCTTGATTACTACTCTGAAGTATCAGGTGCACTGTGCAGTGCTGGTGGCGTGATTGTCGGTGCATATGCTTGATATATTGGAAACTTGAAGCCTGGAAACAGTTCTGTATCCTGCTCCCATACATCAGGCACTGTATCACGGAGTCTGGCTGCATGCTGATGTGATTTCTGCTGCTGCTCAGCTGTATCAGCCACTGCATAATCTATGTAAGGGGTTGTTGTGCTGAGGGAGAATTAAATGAAAACTTTGAAAACATGTACACATACACACAATGAATAATAATAATAATAATAATGAAGATTGAGAGAAAAGCACGGTTTAATACTTATAATCCACTGTATAAATTAGTTTTTTTTCTGTCTGGAGGTGGCAGATCTCTGATGATGCTTCAAGGTGATCAGCCTTTCACTAGGGTGTACTGAATATGTCTGCCAAGTTCGACTGATTAGTGGATACTGAGAATGAGCGGTGTGAAGGTAGAGTGCAGCTCTACAGAAATTGGAACAACTATTTTGGAATAGCAATGTTGCAGTCTGCACTCGTATCCCCAGGTCAACAATCTTGTATCGCCATTTTGGATCCTGATGTCATTGATAACATCATGGATTACCATCCCAGATCGCCACCTTGAATTCTAAACTTAGAACTATGCAGACTGTGCCTATACCTTCAGTATCTCTACTTTGGATTGTTCGCTATGCTGAATGCTTCAGTTTTGGAGCACTTTGTTACAGCTTTTGCTGTGACATTTATATGTATGGGGTGAGGTGCTATGTAGCCCCCACTATTCAGCATTCGAATTGTTCAATTTCCCACCACGTTTCCACTTCATATGCAATGTTCAAAGTCCAAACTTTGTTCAATATATTTCGGAGTAGCCTTAGAACTCCTCACCAACTTGAATAAATCATTGTTCGGAGATTGTCGGAAATATCTCGCTACAGTTGAACATTCTTCAGTGTCCCATATCTTAGCAGACTTGTAGAATATCTCCAACACTGAATCCCCCCTAATCAATCAATTTATTATGAACATTTTTCACATGTCGCTCACATCTTCAGATTCCTCAACTACCACCACTTATAAATCCGCTGGAAATGTTAGACTTTGTATGTATAATTTAAAACGCAATTTATGAGAGAAATCGCCATAAAATCATTTAAAAATTCAGCGCTAACATCGATATTAGATTCCTTTACGTTTATAGGAAAGGTAATTGGAACTTACCGTTGTGTCTACATCGATATGAAATTGCCATCACACCAGGGCTTTCCTAAAGCGAAAATCAATGTTAGTTAAAGAAGAATACTGTCAAAAAGTTTGTGGTCGTTACGATACAGCTAGTTGAGAATCTATGGTATTACCCTACTAGTATTTGAATCATGTAATGAATGTACTACTACAACAACAACCACTACTACTCTACCAACTGAGCCACACAGACCAAACGTCGTTAACAGCTACTATAACATATTTTCGTGTACAAAAAGTCTTATGACTGACTGTGGTCTAAGCCTCAGTTGTGCCAGAGTGGTTTAAAGTCTACTCACGTTGATATTTTAGGAATCAAATTCGTCTGATCTGAATGCATCTGGGATTCTATTGAACGTTAGCGCTACAACAGCAATTTACAGGATGATTCATCTGCATGCTGGATCTGCCAACAACCGTAAGCCTGTGTGTGGAATGTAATGTAAGTCATAGCAGCAGACCTCTCTATCATGAACATCTACAACCTTGGCCAGCAAAGACTTGCAATGCAAGTGTGTTGTACAAAGAATCAACCTGCATTCATTAGAAATGATTTAGAAATCCTAAGGAAGAATGTGAAATATATATCTGACAATTAACTCACAGCATATCTTCTGCGACAGTTTCAAATGGTTGTACTGTGCTACCGTCTGTCTACGATTGCAAACCTCTGACACTTGTCGTCGTTCATCTAGTATGTAGCAACACTTCACTTTCATCACTCGAAAGGGATACTCTTCCATGTCTAGAACTATTTGCAGTGCTTGTGAGTCAAGACTTTCAAGCTACCTGTGTCAAGCTAGAAACTGTGATCGTAGATGCTGCTCCTCTGCACTGATATAAAAATCCTGTGGATTTGATGTCAATGTCTGTCGTTCATGTATATTGAGATGTGTGTCATTCAGATTCCAGTGTTATGAGATGTATTCCGTCTGTGGTATAAAGGCTGAATCATGCAATGTTGGTTTGAGGATGAATAGGCTTCAATGTAATGGTAGTCTAATACATGCGGGACACTTCAGGTTTCTGTTATGTAAGCTGTGTGCTATTCGGTCCAGGGTGTTGCAGTTATGTAAAGATGAATTACAGGGAATGCCCTACTGTGAAATGTTGTATCAAACTTCTAGAGGAATTTTCCCCACCACATTTGGGATACTTGTAGGCAATTTGGAAATAAACTGAATCATTCAGTTTCATAGCTGTAGTGACTCTGAATAAGTGACTGGAATTGGTAAGATTCTACCAACACCATGCACAATTTTCTCTAACCACGTCCTTGACGATTATTGTGTGTCAGAGATTGGGTGAGCTTCTGTTCAGTTCTGTTCGTGACATTAGTAAAATATCGGCAGAATACTGCTATTTCAAACCTCAAACACTGCTGCCCTGCACGTATCTATTCCTTACAAGGAGATAATAGTCTTTTAAGTAAAACCGATAACGAACTGTGACAAATGACACAACCACAAGTATTGGGTAAAACCAAAGGCTTATTTGAAAAATGTGAACACTGTGTACAGTATTATTCTCTAGATATCCAGAGAGTCGAAAGATATATCACCAACTAAATACAGAAACATAATGTACTTTAGAGTTGAAATGCAGCTAAATACTCCAAACTACTGACTTAAGTACGTAGTTCTTCAACACTCCTCCGTATATGGTTTCTCAACCCTTTTTCTCTTTAGCAATGGCGATACAGGCAGATGAAATTGTGTCATTAGACCGTGTAAAACACGTGAAACCATTATTATTTCACAAGTACAGGGGAATCGTTCATTGACTACAAACAGTACAACTCTTACAGCAAAGTATTATACATTACAGTGTGGATTCTACGTTTTGTGTGTGAAATTCGAGACATATCACTACTGTCAGCAACGTTCTTGTCTTTTGTAGCACCGAATCAGCACTGTAATATGTATAGTGACACACTCTTAAGCAGTCACTCCCATTTTTTTAGAACTAGCAGAAAATCTCGTATATTTTCTGGTTATTGTACAAATGATGAAGTACTCTGCCTGATGATCTTAACCATCAAGTAGCGATACTTTAGTGAGGAGAGAACGAGTGTATACTTCCATATAAGTCCTGATTTCTCGTGTCTTCAGGCGTTCAAGGCTGTAAATCGTTCTGCAGTCTGCTGCAAGTGTAAGTTCCCTAACCTTTTTCAATAACTGCTCACGAAAAGAATGCCTGTGCCCTTCCAAATTGTTCTGATGTATTCCGAAACTGCAAATAACTGGAGAACGGCTCTTCTCAGTAACACAGCGACTGCGAGGTAGGGCTGTTGACTAGCTGGACAACCACAGTGCCGACAGAAAGTTACCGGTCGAGAGCGCAATGCAGGTGCACTTTAGGCGTACCTCACATTGGCTACCTGCCTTCAGCTGGGTAGTGACTTTCACTCACTTTCAAGTCTCGGGTATACTGTGTGCTAATGATGTAGCTGATCAGCATCTAGTCGCTAGATGGGGTTGCACCCTATAACTGGTGATATCAGAGGTTTTCCTTTGAAATGCTGTACATAAGAAAGGGTATGGGCCACTACTGTCGTAAAATCTCATTGTTTTCCAGTCATTTATATTTCCTGTTTCGTGATTATCATGATTCGTCTCTTCTCTTCACATGGATGTATTTGATTCTCGGAAGTGGTGTGTATATGTAGATGTATGTGATGTTCACATGGCTGAATGTGTATGCCCCCCCCCCCCCCCCCCCATTTTCATTTGTACTCTATAGTGTAGTGTTTTCCGTGAGAGTTCAGTGCTGTGTGTCCCCATTTTTAAGTGATGCGAACAGAAACCAGACTGTCACCGTGTTTCTTATTTGTGCCTGTTTAATTACTATGTGTTTTAATCAGCATCGCCCACCCTTTGATTTTATATTTTCTTCGCAACTTTTCACCATGTTCGTTTTCAGCAGTCACAGTTTTATCACCTGTTTTTATTGTTATATCTCCTCATTGTTTTTTTAACTTTATCTGTAGGCTGCAGAGCGTCGTATTACGCTGCTGCCAGCCCGCCTCCCCCTCTGGAGGGGAATCGAAATACAATAAAGAAAAAAAAGTGGAGTCCACCCGCTGCCATTTGCCGTCGTGTCTCCTCTATGGTGCAGTTTTAAGTGGGTGTTCAGTGTTGTGCGTCACCTTTCAGTTTTGCGAACAGACACCATACTGCCGCTGGGTGTGTTTTTTAACTCTTGCGAACAGAAACCAGACTGTCGCCGTGTTTTTTAATTGTGACTGTCTAATTACTATGTGTCGTAATCAGCATCACCAACCCTTTTTTTTTTATTTTCACTTCGCAAATTTTCGCCATGTTCCAGTTTTAACCAGTGAGCGTTTTGTCGCGTGTTTTTATTGTTTTGTTATCTCCTTGTTATGCTTTTAACATTTGATCTGTAGGCTGCAGAGCGGCATACTACGCCGCCAGCCAGCCCGCCCCCCCCCCCCCTCCTCAGGGGAATAGAAATTCAATAAAGAAAAAAAAGAATGTGTATGTATTCTACAGTGACTTGTCAAGTGCTGTGCTTTTAATCGTGTGCTGGACTCGTGTATAGTGTTACTGTCCGTGACTGTTCTGTGCAACGCCGCCCATCGCAACTTTTATGCTGAGACCGTACTTCGCCTTGTGTTCTTTTATTCGTCACACTTTTTTTTAGATTTTCATCTCCATTTTTACAGCCATCCCCTTTTTACGCTATCTTCCATTATGTTTCCTCTTTTATATGTATGTTTCGCCATGTTTGCTTCTTTATGTTGTTTCAAATGTCTCCCAGTTCCGTACTGTCTCTCGGCTGAAGAGCGGCGCCTATGCTGCTGCCAGAAAAAAAAAGTGTATGGGGGAGGGGGGGGGGTGACGAGCTGCCACTCATACAACTCACTAATTGTTTGTGGTAAATTTTACAAGCATATACCAGAACATATTTTCATCTTGTTCGGAGTAAATGCACAAGTATTCCTCCAGGACAACGGATGAGCATCTCCCGATTGCTGAAATTCCCTGCGGCGTGTATGTTAGAATTTTAAATTTTCTCCAGCAATTTAACTCGGGTTAGAGCGGCCGTGATGTTACAGGAGTTGTGCAGGATGCTACCCTGACTTCAGAGGGGTAGGGGGAAAATTGTTTAAACTTAGCACAAGTGCACTTGAACTTAGTACAAGCAGTATGTGATGTCAGGGGAAAGTCACTGATTTTTGAATTTCCCACCGTCTTAAACTTAGGATAAGTGATGTGACCACCGTGTAGCCTTGGTCAGTATCCCAGGATCAGCCATCTTGGATCGCTGTCTTGAATTTTGGCATCATAGGGCTGGGCGCCTTGGAGCGCTATCTTGAATTCTGATGTCATAGAAGTGGGCCAGTACACAAGTCCAGCCAAATTGACATTATATGGCTGCCATCTTGGATTTCAACTTACAGGAGAATGTACCTTCTTGCATTTCACACCAGTTTATGCTTAGGACAACAGCCCTACTTGCTCTGTGACATCACAGAAGTGTGCAAAAGCCCTGTAGCACAATTAGGTTATTATGAGTAGCCAGCCATTTTTTAAATTTCCTTCGATTTTTTGAATTTCCTCCGTGATATGGAATTCTGTCTGATTTACAGTGTAGGAGAGATAAAGACAATATTCTGACGAAAGATTTCACTTAAACATTTCCTGACTAGGAATACCGGAAAAATAGCCGAAGATCTTTTCTTATGGCTGGAAAATTTCTGTGACATAGCAGGGAATTTTTCCAACTGCTTCGTCGTAGGCAAGGGTGATTCCTTCAACGATTTTAAACCCCGTTTGAATGGGATACGTCAGCCACATCATTGTTAACAGCCACCTGAAATGATCAGTGTAGTAGCTGCTGTGGGACATTGTAAAAAGTTCCGTGTTATTATTAAACATTTTCATTTGGATGATTGAATAGCTGGACAGATCAAAACTGAGTTGGATGAAGGTCACCAGGTCTCTGAACCAAAACTGAAAGCCATTTACTTTTGGATTAATAAGTTTCAACGTGGAACTAGGTGGACTGAAGATAAAGCGCGCTTCATCCTGTCACTCGTGGCCACCTGAACTGAAATCGTTGTAACAAACTCCATGACTGTAATGAAAGACCACCGAGTCGCGGGCAGCAAGCCTTTTCATTTGTCGACACTTCATCTTTCTGTTCAATTACTTGTTCTGTTACACTCCTTTGCGAAGCTGAGTGGACTCCTTCTCAGATCTTTCCACCCCACAAAAACCTGATATGGTTACCGGAAATCGATCTCGCAACCTCAGCATGATTAGCCAGCAATGCCGTTTGGCATACTTACCACGCGGCCAAGAGCCCCAAGAAGTTGAGAGTGTTGGAATCTCAGCTGGACGAAATACTGCAAATCAGAAAGCTGCATGCGCGACGTGTGCCGCGGTACTGACTGTTGACCATAAACGCATTTGGAAGTATTTTTTACTATAGGATATTTTAGCTGATTCCTGACTGTCGATGAAACGCAGGTCAAAACAATGGACAAAGGCCATTGAGAACTGCGCCGAAGAAGTTACGTACTGCTCATCGGCTAATGAAGTAATGGTCACTTTTATTTTTGTATTCCCGGGATATAATCATCGTACATTACTTGGAAAGATCGAAATCATACCCACAACTTACTATGCTTCATTTCTGTATAGTCTGAAATATAAGATGAGCGAAATCGACCGAAATTGTCACGCAAGAAGGTACTTTGATTACCGCAATAATGCATCGTTCTAATACTGTAGTAATCGCAGTAGCAAAAGTGCGTGAAATGTTCTTCGAATTAGTTACTCATTAGGCGTATTCCACTGCTTTAGCTCCGAGTGACTTTTTCTCATTACTCAACTTGAAATTTGGTTTGCGCAGAAGAACCTTTCATATTTCATGAGGAAGTAGTCGTTGGCGCCAATATTTTGCAATTTCATAAAATCTATTCTCTGACAGAATTGAAGAATCTGCAGCGCACTGGGCAACAGGAATAGTCACGGATGGAGACAGTGTTGAAAAACAAAATGAATTTTTTTCTAAACTGTTATTTTATTTTATTTTCAGTGCGTTTGTCAAACGACTCTCGTACTACTCACATGGACACTCGGAATATATCCGAGAATAAGTGAAGAAACTAGCTACGAGTTAAACAACTCTCACGAGTCTGAATATAACACCGAAAAAAGTTGCTACAACGCGATTTCTTTACTCAGAAAGTTCTTTTGAAGCCATATCGATACGAAAGTTGCTAATATTCTCCTCGGATGCTATTAAATTTACTTAATCCTGTTTTAAATGAAGCTATAAAGGAGTTTAACTAACAATATTACAGGCAATTGAAAGAAGCCTATCAACATTTTTAAGAAACCCTTACAAAGATAGATTAACAGAAACCGAAGTAGATTAAGCGATATTCTGATATTCTTCTCTACAATAAGACGAGAGAGCGTCAGTCGTTAAACGCAGCGCGACGTATAAGGAAACATTACACAAACTGCTACTGTGCCTCATACTCCATTACAATGGAAGGGTACAGTCACGGGCGTAAAGGCTGCCAGCCACCGTTGGAGAGCCACGAGTCGTTTCTTATGGACGTGTAGTCCCGTATTTTGTTTGGAGCGCCTGCCCACGCACGCACTGTCTGCTGCAGTAGGCTGGGTCAGGGTTCTAACTTGGGTGGGGAGCCAGACGAGGGAGGAAAATCAATAAGGCGAGAGGACGCAACGCGCAGGCGCACCCCGCTACTGGGTCAAACAGCGCCAAGGTCGCCCGCTTGCTCTGAAAAAAGCGACTGCCACGTAGAGCAGCGAGGAAAAAGTAATTTTCTCTGTAGCATTTACGTTAGTAACAGGCTGCACTATCGGCTCGGAATGTTAAAGGAACGAACTTCAGAAGTAACTTGGCTTCTTAGCTCAAGACTTACGCATGTATTTGATTGTCCATCCCCGATCTGAAGTGACAGTCTGATCACCATTAGTTCATGTGTTTCCATATTGTAATCGGGTGAGAGCAGACCACTCATTTTCCTTGGACACCTGCTTTCGGAAGCTGAGCCGCCGGTTATCGAACAATGAACGCCTCTTTTTCTTTTATACAAGTATTAGTCGTGAGTGTGGGCATGCTATCGCCTGGTGATTATTTGCTGCTTCAGAGTTTACAATTTGTATGAGTTTTTTCTCGCTGAGCGCGCCAGATTTCACAAAAATTTCGCGTTCACTATTCTTATGAAGACAAATACAAAAGGAACTTTATTTTTACCTTTGGGAACCACTCAAATCTTAAGCTCACTCTTGCACACAGGAGCTTAACTTTTATGTGTATATAAGATAAAGGAAGCAATGGACGTGTAATGTAGGCTCGTGTTAGTTGAATCTTTCCCTGAAAGCACGTGGCGTGCAGCAACCCCCCTCACCCTGAAGATGCCAGCGATTCCACGTGGCATACAAGGCGGGAAGCATGAGGGGAGCCACGCTGATCTACAGGCACGTCTGCTCTGCGGCCGTTCACAACTCTGGTACATTGGTCGGAGCAGACTCCAGAGCACTTCTCGACTACATCTCTCATGTGCGCGATTTCATTATCCGTTACCAGTCTCCGTACGAGGATACTACTACCAGCATGACATGTACCATTTGTTTGTCACCTTTTGCACTCTGTCAGTGGTGTGTAGCAAGATATATTCCGCTAATCTGCGTGGGCGGCATTTTCGCTTATTCAGGTGCCCAACGGGGGTGTTCCCAGACTCGTGCTAATCTGTCTTCACCTTGGCGTGTCGTTAAAAGTAAGACTCGTGTGGAAGTACGCCTCATGTATACAGTAGTAGAGAGATAGTGCTAGATCTTTGTGGTTAATAGTAGTTGCTGCTATTTTTTGTCAGTGTATTAATTTATGGCTCATAAGTTATCTGCTGCGCCATAAGCTAATAGCTAGTGACCTCCATCATCACTGTGTTACTGACGACGGTAATTGGCTCTGCTGGTGCCAATTTAACTTGGATTGAGTGACTCACTACAGACTCTTCACATGGTGCCTGAACGACTTCTGAGATAGTCTGGCATGTGAGATCGCGCACCTTGTCCATTTCGTACACAACTGTCACTCAAATAGCTCTTAAAAGATCTAACGACCTTTGTTTTACGCAACACGACGAAGTACTGCATTAACCAATGTGACCCAACAAAGTCTATGTGCTATTGTAGATAAAACAGTTCCAGATTCCCAGACTCCTTTATGACTGTGTTGTAGTGTCCTCAGAGTACCCACATATTTATATTGCTTTTGTGATAGTGATTCGCCGTTAATGATATGAAATGTATTATGAGCTGCCACGGGAGAACGACAAATTAGTGCCATGTTTGAGTGTACTAGTCCGTCTGTATCTTGAAAGAGAAGGATTGTCTCTAACTGCCTCAACGTCGACTTCTTTTTTTTCTGAAAAGAAAAAGGAAGACGATAGACAGAAGAGAAGGTTACAAAAGAGCGTACTTAAAATGAACTAGGAAAGAAAAACGCGACGGGTGCTAACAGCTCATTAATATTCCGTCAAAACGTAAGTTGTTCATTAAACAAAAGTTGAGAATTGTGTTAGAAGCTTCCTAAAATAAAAGAACACAACATTTTGCCGATCACTATTATCTGATACATTCTCTATTTTGTATAAGAATAAAACGAAGAGATCATTTTTTTTGTTTCCAAATCGAATAAAAAATCTGCATCGGTGCCATAAGTCTGTTGTTTACCATGTCTCCCGTGGGAGTATTCTCGATAAAGATGGTGACTTTTCATTTTATACACCTTATTAGCTTCTTTCAGATATCAGCGAACGATAAACAACAGCTGGACTTCGATCCATTTCTCGTGACCCTCAAATAAAGCGAAAACTCTAGATATTATTTTTCTTACAATCAACTTACAATTCAATTATGATTCTCCGCAAGACTCTTCGTTCCTCCCACATCCTTATCAGCTTGGTGCCGTTCTCGGAAAAGTTAAATCACTGTATCCCCCTCCCCTCCCTCGCACGTTTATTTTGTATTTGAGTTATATTGTCTGTATAGTTATCTGTGTGTTTTAGAGCTTTATTGGGACATTAGAGGTCTATGTTAGTTATTTAGAATAGCTGTATTGTTGTGTTTCTCAATTTGACAACATAATTTTAACCAAGGAGAACTGCTAAGCTGGTTGATAGTGGTAGATTGAATCTGCTTAATTATATCTGATTAACAACTGTAAAATCGTTATTTGGTGGTATCTACGCGCCTTTTAAGCAAAGGAAATATGATTTACATCCCATATTGCGTCAACCCTTACGCTCCTCATTAACTTGCTTCATGGCTCAAAATGGCTCTGAGCACTATGGGACTCAACTGCTGAGGTCATAAGTCCCCTAGAACTTAGAACTACTTAAACCTAACTAACCTAAGGACAACACACACTTCCATGCCCGAGGCAGGATTCGAACCTGCGACCGTAGCGGTCGCGCGGTTCCAGACTGTAGCGCCAGAACCGCTCGGCCACCAGCGGCCGGCAACTTGCTTCATAATAACGAATCTAGCGACTGTTAAAAAGTAAACGACATTTTATGTTAGGCTCAATCTACATTCTTATATTCGTAGTATGAAGACCGCTCTCCCTTTTGTGTGAATACATCTTCTGCCTCTACTAAAACTGCACTGAAAATTTGCGAAATATTATGTACATTACGGAAGACTCATATGCAGCTAAAGAAACTACCTGATTTGGTGAAAGGATGAGCCAGGTGCAATGTTTTTCTAGTTTTTATTGATTATTTTCTGCTCCTCATCCTCACCCATCGTAATAGTCGCAGAGTCCTTCGACCATTATAGCGTGGTAAATAAACATGAGGAAATGTGTCAGTTGTCTGATCAAGGAAACCATGGCCAATATATTCCGCCCTACTTGCTAACTGAGCATGTACTACGTTTGTGAAGACATCGCTACTGACGAGCCACTGCACGACATTCACTTCCGTTTTCTCATAAAACGTCTCGTTCCAGTCATAAATATTACACGGCATGCCTGTTTTCTAAGTGTCCTGGTGTAAGCACTCAACGCTGGAACAAGTTTTCTTATATTAGAAGAATATTGTGTACGAGATGTGGTGTCACCGCCAGACACCACACTTGCTAGGTGGTAGCTTAAATCGGCCGCGGTCCATTAGTACATGTCGGACCCGCGTGTCGCCACTGTCAGGATCGCAGACCGAGCGCCACCGCAAGGCAGGTCTCGAGAGACTGACTAGCACTCGCCCCAGTTGTACGACGACGTTGCTAGCGACTACACCGACGAAGCCTTTCTCTCATTTGCCGAGAGACAGTTAGAATAGCCTTCAGCTAAGTCCATGTCTACGACCTAGCAAGGCGCCATTAGCCTTAGATAGCTTGTATCTAAAGAGTCTCACTTGTATCGCCACAATCTCCCGATGTCTCATCAAGAACGATGTATACAAGGATGTATTAAAAGTTAAGTATTCAAGGAGCTACGTACTTTTCTTTATAACATTCATTACGTATCCTGTTTCAGACCTCACTCCATACTTCGTGAGTTAGCGCGTGCATCTTGGCCGCCTCTTTCAATTAGTGTGCGTAGTGTTGGCAAGTCTGCCGACACCACACGAGATAAGGCAAATTTATGGTTTGACTAGCACATATTCAGCACACAGGCGTTCGTTGTAGTTCGGATTTCTTTTAAACCTAATAAGATAGCGCCTCCCCCCCCCCTCCACACACAAATGTTTTGGCTTGCTGGAGACAATTTCAAAGGACTTCTGTAAGGGAAGTGTCGAGATCTACCTATACTATTTTGTTCCATGTATAAAAGACGAACCCCTCCTTCTGTAGACTCTCAAATACACACCTCCCATGGATTTATTTATACTTACCTTGTAGTTCTTTGTTTGGAGAAGGTTGCAGGTCTACGGCTTCATATAATGTTTGAAGTGAATTTAAATTGTAGAAACAAAAAAAATCGTAATGTTTGTTTATCACCGTTCACCACAAAACAGAGATATATTCCTCAATTCTGCCTGGGCAGTCAGTGTTGCCACCACAATATTTAATAGAATCGAATCTTAAGAATCATTATGCCTGTAACTGGCCTAACTAACGATACACTCTCCAGAACTGCCCACCTCATGGTGAGCCGGCTTCTTTTATTACGGTGGTCTGTGATGTAATTCCCATAGAGTCAACCAAGCCCTACTTCAGAATTACAAAGCGTGTTATCGATCAAATATACTCGTACAGTTCCACATTTTGCAATGAATATCAGTGTTCAGTATGATTCAGTGGATCAAAGTAGAATTCAGGAACCCTAACACATTATCGGTTCTCCTTACACCCAAATCATACCTATAATGTACTGACTGAACCTGGTTGCCGTGGGGATAGAGGGCCTAAATTCATACAAAAAGAAACGTCAGCACAAACGATTGCATCAATACAAACGATTGCATTTTAATGATAAATTACAAATGTGATTAAAGTATCTCGTAAGTTATCGATGCATTTGTGTCAATGTTTTAATTAATTATAATAATAGAACATTGTCGTTTGTATGAAAAAAATATCTTTATCGAGGTATTTCGAACTTGTACATCGACTGTGAAACTTCAGTTTCTTCACAATGCTTTTCAAAGAAACTGTCGAAAAGTAAATTGAGGGGCTTCGTAGTTCGTGAAACTGTTCCGTACAAAACCTATTACGTCACGCAGGATGAGAGGTGGTTCTAGCTTGAAATAAATATTAGTAACGGGGGGATAATTTCTAAAAAGGAACCTAAGTACAAGAAATTGAATTATAGGAAAAAGCTGGTAAAGTACATACATTATAAAGATCTATATGGAAGAAAATGTATAATTTGAAATAATGTTATGTAGAAGCCAAATGTGTCTTGTATGTTATATCAGAATCAGATTCATCAGTCGAAAATGTCGTTTATGATGAAGAAAGAGCCGTCCTTCTGAAACAAGCGATTACAAACTGTGCTCGCAATCGATCTTTGATTTCCGAAAATATCGGAGAAATCAACATAAGTATATAATAGTGTGTAATAAGATGATGTGAATTTGCAACAATATCAACGCCCGTGGAATAATCATTTAGTAACTCAAGAAAACTGTGTTAGCACCGCATTATGTTATTGGAAACTGATCTGCAGATACAAATGTATAGTAATCTATGTGACCTATAACTTCACGATTGCGGTTATAGGTTTCTGCGTGACCTGTAATTTTGGGATTGTGGTTGTATTTTCCTTGTAGATCGTTGGGAGCTGAACTTGCCATGAACATTTTAATGAATAATCAAGAATAAAACCGCATTCCTCACGACCGAATGGCTGCACAACTTCAGCGCCAATTCTTGTACTCAGCAAGGTTACGTAGGTACTGGAAATGATTTGTTTCATGCAGAGGTCTGCACGCCAGCCAGTGAGTTGGAGTAAAATGTATACAGCGAAGTTACAGGCAAAATACAGCTCTACCACAATGTTTATTAGTTTTATCTTTTCCTTTCTACCTCTTCTACTTTTTCTCGTTGTTTTCCCTTTCTTAATATCTTCTGCCCCCCTCCCCTCAAATCTCGTTTAGGAACCTGTCCTGCCCCCCCCCCCTTTGTGTTCAGAAACAACAGCGCTACTTGTGTATTCCCATATTTTTTTTTATTTTAATTCTGTTTCGTCGGCTGTATACTTGATGAGACAGCAGGTTCAAACGTCCGTTGTTCTTTAATACGTCTATTTCCTTTCGCGTGCGTTTTGATGTATGCTGTCATATCTTCCGAAAAATTAATTTCACTAAGTTGCGCGTGGACTTCATGGCTTTCTCCTCTACTGACATCTCAAACGGTTCAAATGGATCTAAGCACTATGGGACTTAACATCTGAGGTCATCAGTCCCCTAGACTTAGAACTACTTAAACCTAACTAACAAAATGGCATCACACACATCCATGCCCGAGGCAGAATTCGATCCTGCGACCGTAGCAGCAGCGCGGTTCCGGACTGAAGCGCCTAGAACCGCTCGATCACAGCGGTCGGCTTACTGACATCTCATTGCACTACCAGCTAACAGCACTGTCACAGTTCGACAAGATGGTTTCGTTTTCCTATCCAGTTCACCTTTTACCGTTCGTTCCGTCTCTCATAACTTCAATGTCGGCGAACGTTAAACAATCTTCCTTTTTTCTTTCCTTTGGCGTTCGTCCTAGTTTACTATTGTGTTCACAGCAGTTATCATATTTAATTCATAAAATAACAGTGTAACCCAACTGGGAGATACTGAAAGCCCATGCTGTACAGGGCGTAACGAAAACGTATTTTCAAACTTTCAAGACACAGTCTTCGCACATACGAACAGAAAATACGACTATGTTAAATGGACAAGGGTCTGGAAAGCTTTATTTCCAAGACTGAATTAAGATTCTACAATTCATCATAGTGCGTTAGGTACGAGGAACACACAGGAACTGAACGTACTACCATACCTCACGTAGAACCTTGCTTACATGAACGGTTCGAATTGCCAGCTCGGTTGCGTCAGGGTAAGATGTAATCTTAGGTCACCCTGGCCTCCACGTTCTCGGGACCTAAATCCACTAGACTTCTATTTTTGAAAAAAAATTTAAGGCTCTTGTATATAGAATTCCGCTACAAGGTAAAGTGTCTTCGTGCCACTAATGGGTAAAGATACGAAACCGTACGCAGGATTTCAGAGATCATGAGCGCATGTGGTATTCAATCTGACGACGAACTGATCATGTATCAAAGCTAACGGAGAGCATGTTAGACACTTTATGTAAGAGGAAATTGTATACGACGTGCTGATACATTCTGTCCATACGTGATCACCATGATTAATGCAGTATAAAAGTTTATAAAATGAATTCTAACAGCCGGCCGGAGTGGCCGTGCGGTTCTAGGCGCTACAGTCTGGAACCGCGTGACCGCTACGGTCGCAGGTTCGAATCCTGCCTCGGGCATGGATGTGTGTGAAGTCCTTAGGTTAGTTAGGTTTAAGTAGTTCTAAGTTCTAGGGGACTGATGACCACAGCAGTTAAGTCCCATAGTGCTCAGAGCCATTGGAACCATTTTTGAATTCTAACATCAAAATTAAGCGTTGCCGGACCCACGTACACACACATTATTTTCTTCGTTTGATTGTAAGCAAAATGTCACGAACATGCGGCAGTATCATTTTGTTCCAGCCTGCCTGAAACAGTTGTATGAAATTTGGAACCGAATTTTCACGCATTACCAGACAGAGCAAATGGACGTGAACTGCTTTAGAAAATATAATTGGGATGCTGCCTCTCTAACGCCAACTTTCGCATCCGACGGATGCGGTTGTCGATGTCCCGGTCTCCACTGGCAGCGACTGTATCGAGCAACAAGATTTATATAGTTATTGAACTATATGAAAAAAACGTAAATTAGTTATAAACTTCGGCGTGGACACACTTTATTTGACATGTAAACGTCACTAGAGATATTCGGATTTAGGTTATGACATGTTCGATATGACTGCCATCATTGGCGATGATGTGGCGCAGACGAATAGCGAAATTCTGGATGACCCGCTGAAGTCTCGGATCATCGAAGCTGTCTATAACCGCCAGAATGGCTGTTTTCAGCTCAGCAATGGTTTTGGGGTTATTGGTGTGCACCTTGTTTTTGGTATAACCCCACAAAAAGGAGTCGCATATGTTCAAATCCGGAGAATATGGCGGCCAATCGAGGTCCATGCCAGTGGCTTCTGGGTACCCCAGAACCAGAATGCGGTCCCCAAAGAACTCCTCCAGGACATCAAACACACTCCTGCTTCGATGATATCGAGCTACGTCTTGCATGAACCACATCGTGTAGAACTCAGGGTCACTTTGAATAATGAGGATGAAATCATCTTCCAAAACCTCCATTTACTGTTCGGTAGACACCGTGCCATCAAGGAATATCGCACTGATTATTCCGTGACTTGATATTGAAAAACACACAGTCACCCGTTAAGGGTGAAGAGACTTCTCGATCGCGAATTCTAAGTTCCCGAAATGCGCCAGTTTTGCTTATTGACGAACCCATCCAAATGAAAGTGGCCTTCATCGCTAAACCAAACCATACAGCGCATACTAATTCCCATCATGTCCCGCGACCAACCGTGCAGTTCGAACGCTCTAACGCTAACCGTTCAGAAGTTATGATGATTTAATGTCATATAGTTCAATAATTGTCGTCCTGTATTTGCGATCTGGCAGGCCAGCTATCCGCGAGGAGACGGCGGAAGGTAGCAACTCATCAGCAGACGCTAACGGTTGATACCGCGCTAACGTATGCAGCGCGAGTCGGCGCATTAGTCGAGTCGCAGTGCGAGATAAAGCCCTGCCTGGAATACTAAGCGTACGCCGCCCCTTCTGTTCGGCGGGGCCGTTGCACAAGTAGATGCGTCCTCCCTGTGCTCTTCCGTTGCCCAAAATAAAACACTACCTCATCCCCATCAGCAGCAAAAATAATGCTATACAATTTGTTCCTGCTTTTCTTGTCAGTATCTTCTGTGCCTCAAGTACTCGAAAACACTTCTCAGTGGGTGAAAGGTCAATTGAAAGGAATGGACAGTTTGTTGAAAGGATATAAGACGAACGTGAACAAAAGCAAAAGGGTAATGAAAGGTAATCAAATTAAATCAGGTATTACCGAGGGAATTAGGCTAAGAAATAAAACAGGAAAAGTTCCACACGTTTTTCTATTATCGCAGAAAAATAGCTGACAATGGTCAAAGTAGAATGGATATAAAATGCAGACTGGCAGAAAAGCGTTTCCAGAAAAGAGAAACATGTTAACATCGAATATAAATTTAAGTATTAGGAAATCATGAATGCAGGTGTTTGTCTCGAGTGCAGCCTTGAAAGGAAGTGAAACGTGCACGATAAACAATTCAGATAAGAAGGGAATAGAACATTTTGGACTATGGTATTACAGGAGAATGCTGAAGATGTGATGGGTAGATCAGATAAGTAAGAAAGAGTTACTGACTCGAACTGGCGATAAAAGAATTTTATGGCACTATCTGACCAAAAGAAGGAGAAGGGATCACATTGCAGAGGGAGCCCAACGTTTGGCTACAGTGAGCGGGATCAAATGGATGTGCGCTGCAGAAATGAAGAGGCTTACACAGGACAGACTAGCGTGGAGAGCTCTTCGAAACCTGTCTTCGTACTGAATACAACAACGACAGCGGCTGCCGTAGCTTCCACTTTCGAACTCAAATATTAGCGTGTTGTAAAGACTGGTAGTAAAATGTGGCCACTTCGCGAAACTTAAAAGCTTGGTATTCTTTGACTACGGAAATAATGCGTCAGAACTAAGAGCCAATCACGTCGTTCACATATTTGGGAATAACGATATCTAGAGATATTAAGTGGAAAGAGCACATTCGGTCAGTTGAAGGTAAAGCGCATTCATTGATACGATGCTAGGAACCTGTAGTTTGTCTGCAAAAGAAATTGCATACAGAAAACTTGTACTAAATGGTTCAAACGGCTCTGAGCACTATGGGACTTAACATCTGAGGTCACCAGTCCCCTAGAACTTAGAACTACTTAAACCTAACTAACCTAAGGACATCACATACATCTATGCCCGGGGCAGGATTCGAACCTGCGACCGTAGCAGTTGCCCGGTTCCAGACTGAAGCGCCTAGAACCGCTCGGTCACACCGGCCGGCAAACTTGTACTAACCTGCATAAATACTACTGAAGTGTATGGGACCCCTGTGAGGCTTGACTAACAGGGAACATCAACCGTCAACAAAGAAGGGCGCCGCGAATCGTCAAATGAGAGTTTCACTGGTGAGGGACGGTAGTACAAGCGCTAAAAAAATCTTAAATGGCAGTCACTCGTAGAATGACGCCTTGCTTTTAGCGAGCGCTTGCATAAAAAGGTTAAAGAAACGTCTTACAGGGCACAAAACTACTTATGTGCTCTCTCGCTCTACATACCTATTTCATTCAGATCGAGCAGATTTTAATTTCTTTATAGATTTAAGTTGTGTAGTTACAGTCCTCACAGTGGCTACAAGCAGTTACTCTCGCCACTCACTGTCAGTGTGTGGAACGGGAGGAAAGCCTAATGTATGGTGGTGCGTTAAAAAGAACCAGCCACGCACTTCACACTGATGCGTAGGGTATAGATGTAGATATAAAAAAAAAACTTTCTTTCAAAACTGGAAATAGACAGTCAGAAGGTGCTAAATCTTACGAACCGGATCGATATTCCAACATTTCGTACATATATTCCCCAACATTTGTAGTCCCAACGTCCTATCGCATGTTTCTGCATCCAGTTACTCCGGAAGACTCGAGTATCCTAAATTTTTTATTGCTTTACACTCTGCAAGGTACTCAAAAGGAAAGAAATTGCTTCCCAAAACTACTGACCGAAATCTTTTCGGCATATGAAATCGATTTCGCCTTATTTGAAGCAGCTTCCACACGCTGCTTTCATAGCTCTGTCGAATCTGGAGTGACATGATGAACCTAAAAAAGTCATCTGTAGCAACGAAAACACTTGGGATATTTTTAAAGCAGCGCTGACAAATGCGTATCGCGTGTGCTGTGGAAAAGCATTTAACAGATGCGTTGTTTGGGCTGAGAATGACCCAACAGTGACGGAGGAAACTGCTGTACGAAGGTCAGGATGAAGCACCGCGTCCTTCGTCTGAGCATAATTTGAAGGTGGAGATGGTGACTGGAATCGAGCAGCGGGCCCCTATAAGGCGCCCCCGAATGAATTAGACTTCTATTCGCGTTAGGTACAGAGGTGAGTTCGCCAGTGGAGTGGAGGCCGTTGACCCCAGGCTGACTCAGTGAGGCGCAGAAGCTCAGCGAGACTGTGCAGCTTCACCGCCTGGACGGCGTCATCCGCTGGTGTCAGCAGGGCAGACACCGCGCGCCGCGCCCGCTGCTTGTCCGCCTCGGACCCCGGAATACAGCACAAAGACGGACGCTACTCAAACCGCAGTCCCAGTAATATCGACGTCGAAGGCGTGTGCCAGTCTTTGGCGCCGGGCAGCGACAAGGCGGTCTACAAGACAAGGGCCAGAGTGCAGTGACAGGGTAGCCGGGCAGGTACCAGCATGAAGACACGTCCCTCCTAGGAGGTGGACGCCCTCAGGAGCTTGTCACCAACAGGTGACTCAGCAATGTGAGTATGTCAGGTAGCTTGCATACGTTCTTCTGTCCAGGAGGATGCTTGTAGCTTCTGGAGCCTAGTCCAGAGTAGGCGCCGCGCATTACGCTGGCGACGTAGCTCGGCATCGAGAGCACACTTGGCTACTGTCTGACAACATCAGAGCACACTCAGTGAGAGTCTCAGATGCAAGTACTGGTCCTGCGAAGTAGGCCGGCTAGTGTTTTCCTCTCGCCAGCACCTTAGCCGAAAACCCAAAACAAGTTGCGTGCTCGCTCGCCACCGTGAAGCGAGATTGACTTTACTTGGCCATCTTTTCTCGTCCCGCCAGCTTTCCCGGACGCTCTGTTATAGCTGAAAGATGTCCCAAATTCGCTTTTCGGAAGCGGTGGCAGGCCCATTTTTCAGCATCGGCGTAGTGAATACGTACTCTTGCGCTCTGAATATGTCCTCTTACTTCACAGTGCGTGGTCACCGTTCTGAAGGCACCTCGCTCCCTGTGATATCGTTTTGCTGCATTAGTGCCAGACAATGCAATGCTTCGGTCTAAGTTGTGGCGCAACATTCCTCCCTTCTTTGAAGAAATCCATGCTTCAGATTAGTACCTGTTTTCATATCTCAACAAAAAACATCTGAATATATGTTTTACGAGTTGACAGAATGATAAAAAATTAATGGAAGTTTTCTCCTCTCCCACTTTCTATTATTAAGCATAAATCACATGGTTCATTGGCTATTCTTTAACCTACGTTATTCCACATCATCTCGTAGCAAACTGATAAAATAAATTACCAAACCTCTTCTTTGTCAGCGAACTTCTGTAACAAATCATGTAACACCAAATAGTTTCGACCATTTTTTCCTCGTGCTTAGCACTCGTCCGTGTTTGCCTGGCGGCTTGTCATTTAATTCTTACTTAAATAATCATTATTCATTACGGGTAACCCAGTCCACTGGCAGTTGATGAACTGAGAGTTCACAGTGATTTTCTACTTGCTGTAGATGCAGGTTACACAAAGCAAAGTCAGAACCACAATAGTACAAGAACCCAAGACGCTTAAGGTTGTAATGTTATTGCGCTACCTACTGCAATACTGCCAAATATGTATATGCTCCAGTAGTAATATGTTCCTTGTGGGAGGGTATAAACTCATGCAGTGAATGTAAGAGGTGTGGTTTTAGGGTGTGTTTTAGTATATCAAGTTCTGGGTTTGCAACACGTCTAATGGGCTTCCTAGCCAATACAACGAGGGTTGTGTCAGGTTTATTGTAATTGTTCCAATGATGGTAGCTGGAAGACGGAACGTTTGATCTGCTGTATCACAGGTCGTACCATTGATTAATACTCCACTACCTTGCAACTCCAATCTCTTCAATCCCTTGGACTTTCCTTGTTAGCAATAGTTCACTTTCACTACCTCCAGAGTAAACACAACCCATTGCATGCCCACCCTCTGAAAGTATGGATGTTCCATTAGAACATCCCTGTGACATCCTGCAGCTACCTCTTAACGTAAGAATAACTGCATTTCACATGCTCCTATGCCGGTCTGAACTATCATAGTTGGACATATCGCAATACTCTCTGTGGAACAAATGGATCTCAGCCATTTACATCGCTACACAGTTACTCCTCTCCTAGGAGATTAAGAACAGCTCCTGTGATTTCATCTGCATTTAAACACCCCCTGTTCCGATTCAACAATATACGTGGTGCCAAATCCATCATATGACGCAACTAGTCCCTTAACCGCTCACACGAGACTCGTAAACCTCGATACTCTCCATCACCTCTCGCAAGGTCAGGCGTACGTGACTCACTACTTCACCAACTTCGAATTACAACAGCGCACTCCTGTTCACTTAGAAACTAATAAAAATTTATCACAAAAATTAGCAAATCACAATATAAGCCAATTACAATAAGACAATGACACAATTAGCAAATACTTTACCAATAATTTCTTCATGTTCGGGTCCACTGGCTCACTGTATCTTCTAAATGATGGAATCATATTAAGCACCGTATGCTGTCAGTTTTATTCCTCTAACGCACCATGCATATAAATTACAGTACTGACTAGTTTCGACCGTAGGCTGTCCGCAATATAATACCAAAATTACAGTAAATGGGTAAGACACGTTAGTGGCTAACATTACGCTTACGTATTACAATTGTTATTTAAATTACTTACATGATATTAGTAATGTGAGTGTCATATTTAAAAACTTTTTTCGTGTTATGTGGGGACAGGCATGTTCCCAGACATACACATCTCGAATGTTACAAATATAGTCTTGCACATAGCAGTCAGCTTACATGCACCACTTTCACAACACATAATGCAGACAAATACCCTACTACTACAATTATTAAAATTCGCGGGAACCATTGAAAGGTGGCTACACTGAGCCACAGCGCCAGAGATCGCGCTAGAGAGTATTGTTCCGCCGCCTCCACTGGCAGTGATTATTGAGAACTCGTAGTGGGCAGTGCTTTGGGAGAACTCGTGGTAGTCTGTGCTGAGATGTCGTAGTGAGGAGTGTTTGTTGAGATGAGCTAGTAGGCAGTGCTTGCTGAGATGTGATACTGAAAAGTTCTTGTTGAGATGTGATAGTAGCGAGTCGGTGTGGAGAGATTGTAATGTCTAGAGTGCTTTTCATCAATATAAATTAAGGTAACAAACTACTTTTCTTTTCTTTCTCATTATTTCAATGTCCTGAATAATGCGTCATTACAGGTTCAGTCAACAAAGCATCTGGCTTGTGTTCTTGTATTAGAGTGTAATTCTGGTTTTCTTGAGTAATTATGGTATTTCTATTTTCTTTAATTAATTCAGTATAAATGATATTTAAAATTTCTTGTGTTGTTGAAGAAGAACCGTGCCAGATGCGTACGTTGAGTCATACTTCCACACACAGAACAGTTACACTTGTGCTTTGGTTTCGTAGGTTTTATAGTTGCTGGGGACTTAATTAATTAATTGTGTTAATGAAAATTTCCGTTTCATTCTTTGTTGTTGTTCTATGCAGTCAGATTGCGTAATAATACTAGTCAGGGCCAACCGTTACGAGACTTCGTAACCGAACAGACAGCTACTAAAGCAAAAAATTAAAATTATTTTCATTATATTTTAATTAAGCCCCCATGCACCATGCATCGACCAAAAAGTGTAGGCCTGTCATTTTACAGTGACAATTATGTATATGTACACGATATGCTGTTACACGAATCTGCAAGGACTAGTGAGCTATCTATTAGTAAGATATTTGTCTACATGACGTGTTGTTTTAAGTTACACATCGCCAGTATCATGTAAATAATATAAATAACAACTGAAGGGCTTAGAGTAAAAGTGGTACAAGCGCTATTTTGTAAGAAAACGACCTAAATGCACATTTTGGAAGCTAAAGTGTTTGTATCTTCTGAGAGAAAGAAGTATAAGCGATTGCCGCATAGTGCCGCACTCTCGGCTGATGAAGTTTAAGCTCTAAACCAATCCCTGGACTGCAATTAGAATACACTGAGCTGACAAGTCATGGGATACCTTCTAATATCGTGTCGGACCTCCTTTTTTCTGGCGTAGTGCAGCAGCTCGACGTGACATGGACTCCACAAGTCGTTGGAAGTCCCTGCAGAAATATTGAGTCATGCTGACTCTATAGCCGTCCATAATTTTGACTGTGCTGCCGGTGCAGGCTTTTGTGCACGAACTGACCTTTCGATTATGTCCTATAAATGTTCGATGGGATACATGTCGGTCGATCTGGGTGGCCGTATCATTTGTCGATAGTTGAGCTCTAGTTAACTTCTTGGGTGCATGTTTCTGTAGACGTCTTTTAGATCTAGTTGTTTTCTTTTTACAACTTTTTCTGTTTGCCGCTTTTCCAGCTTCAATTTGTATGGATTGCTTGTGATATCTATGGCTTTCTGAGCTTTATTCAAGTTTATTTCTCGAGAGAGTTTTTCCAGTATGGGAAAAATTTTATGCAAGGAAAGTTTCGAAGCGCATGTTGATGCGCCAACTGGAATAAATTCCGGCCTATCTTGACTACTAGATGCGGGGACTACTGTATTGGGCCTAGGAATATGCCTTACCAAAATTAACTCATTAGCTTGTCGTTCTCTTATAGGAATATTGTTTGTTTCAAACTGCATCACAGCTACATAATGGCAGTACGGAAAACATTCATGTTTACTGACCAAACTACTGTTTTGCGAAACCATTTATTGCACCCCTTATTGTTGCAACCAAGATGAAACTGCGTAACAACTTCGTGTTTCCCTTCACTGCGTTTTTGCGTTAGAAAATCCTCCATCTCTGCAATTTAATAACTACTCAAAGGCTTAAAAATTGAGACACCGGTGGTTGTACCTGTGGGTAGTGTGGCTTGGCAGTGACAACAGGATGACATCGTTTTCTCGAGCACTATAAAGGACATCGAGATTCTAGGTGTGGGCTGAGTGACCATCAAGTAGAAGCAATATTTTTCTCTCCTTTGAGGAGTGGAGTGAGTTGATGAAATGCCTTAACCACCTCTCATATATATCCTTATTGATAAATCCACTTTCTGGGTTGCAATCAAAAATTATTCCTTCTACAAACCCTTCAGCCTAATAGGAACGTTTGTAAATCGTTAAAGATGGGACATACTGGCTAGTCTCTTCGCCACTGGCTGTTGACCCCACCATATTTTTACAGTTGTGGGCAAGTACCTTTCTTGGTTTGTTCTGAATTGTTGATAAACCTGTCTCGTTAACGCTGAATACTCGTATTGTGTTGAGCTGGATTTCATCAACGGTCTTTTCGAGTATATCAAAGAAGTGGATCAAGTTCTGTTTGTTAAAACCCTTACTTCGAGCATACGAAGTCGCTTCTGGCTGACGCAAACTAAGCTCAGGATGCCCCCCGATTGATGAATAATACCATTTTTTCCTTGGGGATTCTCTTTGCCGTACTGAATGTGTTAAATATCATTTCTGTCCGCTATCTCAAAGCTAATGAACATAATTCCTCTGGTATATCGCCAAATATTAATGTTTCTAGTTTCAGGACCTACACAATTAGTTACTCCTCCACTGCCATGGGCAGGTCAGCCGTACAGCCTATAACTCTTTTGTTGTCAAGAGGAAAGTAGTTTTTCCTCACTAAATGTCTTTGTAAAATGGCTGTCGACACGCTACAAGTTCTTGTAGCCGCATTGATTCCCATATCATCATTTCGTACTGCAGCTAATGCACGATCCATATCGACTTCATGCCACTCTCCATATTTCAGTCCTGGAGGCATCCAGGATAGAAACCTCACATGTAATATATGCATGTATTAGTACTAGTATCAATTAATTAAGTAATTCACTATTATCACATTAATTATGACATTATTCATATGTTCAAATGTGTGTGAATTCCTAAGGGACCAAACTGCTCAGGTCATCGGTCCCTAGACTTACACACTACTTAAACTAACGTTAACTAATACTAAGAACCACACACACACACACACACACACACACACACACACACACACACACACACACACACCCATGCCCGAGGGAGGAGGACTCCAACCTCCGGCGGGAGGGGCCGCGCAATCCGTGACATGGCCACTCCACGCGACGTGTGACATTAAATAGCCCCATAAGACTGAGTATCAAGGGAAAACAGCACGTGAGATCCCATGTACTGCCTGGGGTAAACAACACCAAATATAGAATAATATATGATTTATGAAATTAAATATTATCCTTTGTCATGCACTTAATCATTACTCAGTTAACAGTTATTCAATTGATGGTTGTAAATTAATTTTTCAATTATTTTTATCAGATCTATCGTTATTATTAAATTGATTTTTCACTATTCGTTGCTCATATAGTTGTTATTAATTAGTTGCTTATTACTCATAAATTATTAGTCAGTTAGTTATTACTTTAAACTTTAAGTCAACCATCGCATTTGTTTGGTACATAACTCGAACTCTTGTTGTGACAGTATGTGTAGAGATAGTTCCCATCATTGGGCCACGAACTTATTCACAGAAACTGAAAATGGCTCGCTCAAGACAACTCGCATGGCATCGCTTAAGAATACCTAGTCTTCGTCCACAGCACGTATTGTGAATATGACAAAATGGTGTGAACTGCTCCTACTTTTCAATTATCGCCGCAGAAATTTAATCACTATTACAGTATCACTCCGATGTTTCAGTCTTTAACAGTATTCAGTTACGAGAACATACTGAAAATCTTACCTTATTTCACGGTTGATTTGTGTTTTCGTGGAGCGACTTACAACTAAGATAACTAATCTTTGGCAACATGGGGTGCACTTAATGACCGCTAGAATGTGCCTATTGTCAATATAAGGAGAGAAATCAAGCCGGTTCATCGATGGAGCTGGCCCGTCAATACTAACCTTACCCTACTTCTTTTCACGAAAAGAATAAATAAACGAGAGTTGTATCTTGTATACAGCAACTAACCAGCTAACTACTGAAATAATTACAGTGTACCTAGACCGTGACTTAGCTAACACAAAGGCAGTCAGTATCCGATGACACAACAACACACTGTAAATTGGCTGTTAATAAACACCTTTGCTTCCAACCTTCTTGTCCTGCTCCTCCTTCAGTACATTTTGTGGCAGTGCAGTACACACAGCTAAGACAGAAGCCACTACTTACCATGAAACCATAAATCTAAAAGTTTAGTGATGCTAATGATTTCATGAAAGTTTTTCACTTGAAAAACTTGATTGTGCCAGTACGTGATTGCAGAAGTTAACTTTCATTTTGAAAGGTAATGCAAGTCCCAAATAAAGAAGCATAAAATATAACTTGGAAAGAAACTGTGGTGTCTTAAAACATGATAAAACACAGGATAACTTATTTGTGTTAAAGCCAATACTTTGTCAATCAAAGCACTGTGTGGATTTTAAAGTTTTCTGCCTGCAAGAATTAAGCAACGTACCACCTCTATGTATTTACTGACAAAGCTAAAATTATGTGTGTAGAAAAATAGTTAAACTTCCAGACTCACTGAGAATCACTACAGCTTATCTTGTATGAACCAAAGCAGCAGTAGTACAGTAACTTTAACATGTATATGTACACTAACATTAAGATGTGTAGGTGCATTAAGTATGTTACTGTACCGAACACGCTCTCATTACCTCCACTATAATACTGTGGTCACATAATTGCTTCTCAGTGGAGTACACTTTAAGACAGTAAAAACAAAAGCACTTATAACTTCAGTTAACTAATAACGATCTGTTATTACTTTCACGAACTTCTGTAAACAGTGGAATAACCATTTTTAATATAACAGAATTAATGGAATGGAAAACACCGTTTCTGTCAGATATTTTCTACAAAATGTTAATTACTGTATTTGCTGCCTGAACAGGTATATGCATGTAAATAGTTACTTCTCACTTTAATGTGTATGTATAGAAGCTTTTCCATGTGAAATGACTGACTGGATTTTAGTATATGAACCAGCTTATGTAAAATATTTAAAGATAATCGCTTTGAAAAATGCACACTCTTTCAATTACTGTGAATCAGTAATTATGTTCACTTTGTTAGTAATTTTCATTAAATGACAGGCACTAAATACCTATTTGATTTTAACTGTTCAAATTAACAAAACATAACTTATCTGAACCCTGTTACAAAACTAATGTATACAATAATAATGTATACAATGTTTAGATCTTGCATTTTGGTGGTTGTGTGACGGCCGTGGTGGCCGAGCGGTTCTAGGCGCTACAGTCTGGAACCGCGCGACCGCTACGGTCGCAGGTTCGAATCGTGCCTCGGGCATAGATGTGTGTGATGTCCTTAGGTTAGTTAGGTTTAAGTAGTTCTAAGTTCTAGGGGACTGATGACCTCAGACGTTAAGTCCCATAGTACTCAGAGCCATTTGAACTTTTTTGCGGTTGTGGTCGACGAAGTATGTACTCAGTTTGCATCTGCTCTTAGATACAACTCTCTACAATACGTATCACATGTTCGTATACACATTATCATCTTGAAGTATCAGTATGTCCATTTATACTCTGCTTGCTGTATGTGATGTAGACAATTTAGTAGAGGCTGGTAATTGGTGTTTACAGAGAATACCTCCATAATACATCTGCTCTATTATTTTTCATGCCACACATTGAAGATCATTTATACCTTTACAAGAGCACACACCACAGTTTTTACCACTGCACTCGTATGGCGAGTAACACAAATTAACTTTATTCACAAAATAAAATTCATAGTGCAGTACTCAGTCTCTTATTGAGTTATTACAACTCACTTCATATCAAATTTACTGTTGTTAGACTATCAATTAGTCAAAGTTCTTACTCCACAGAGCGACCATCCTCACTACATCTTACTTTATGGGCAGCCTACTTCATACAATGTCTTCATCTCTCTCCATATTCTTGTACGCATGCTATCTTTTTGCGCCATCCACATCATCAGTACTTTCCCATATCAGAGATACGTATTTGATACTACTCAAGGTGATATCATACATCCAATTTTACATTACCATTTTCTCAGACTTCTTTCTGTACAATTTTTGCTGCTGCAATTACAATAATACATAGCTGCACTTAATCTGAATTTACCTGAAATAATTTTAAACAACAAATTTGTAAAAGTACACAAAACATTTTTAAGATTTTTGATGTTTTGTTAATGGTTAATTAGTGTAGATCTATTACTAACTGTAACTTCTCATTCACGGGAGGTTTCATTTCTATGCCTTGATACTGCGTAAGGAAATTTTCGTTTTCCCGTCAGTGTGCAGGGACTCACCAGCATAACCCAATGACAGAGTCACTTCTCAGGTAATTTACCAACAAATCGTCTCACTTGCTCTTGATGCTCGAGCATTTTAGTGTTTGCTTTCTTCACCCATCTCCACATACCATGTAACATCTTCACAAACGTCTTCACTGACTCCCTATTTTCCCAACTCGAGGCTCAATCACTTCAAAAGACCATGGCACCTTTCTTTCATTACCGCCTGAGGTGAAACCCCAATGCTGTCATGTACATTAGGATTGTATGTAGCTACAACATATAGTAAATAAACTTCAGAAATTGTTACGATGGGTGTCCACATAATAACTTAACGTTTTGGTGAGAGACCAGTGGATGTGTTCCATCTTCAACAAGACTGAGGCTGAAAGGACAAGTTCTTAGCTTCCAGATTCGCAATAGATGGCGCAAGTGCTTAATCAGCTTGAACATGAAGTTCGGAGCCCCGATGTGTAATTATTGTGTTAGGAATACCACATTTCGGTAACCAGTTGTTTACTGTTGTCTGTGCCACCTTACTCACTTGCTCATTCAGTACTGCAAACACTGGCATAACGTTAGATGTGGTATATGATGGTTAACACATAGCTGTTACCTGCAGGTGTTAGGTTGAATCGACCCAAAATGTCCATTCCCACGATTTGGAATGGCTTGGATGCCCTCAGTACTCTTTGCGCTATTTGTGATGATGACTGAGATCGGCATATTGCGCACATTGTACCCAATGCCTTACATTTTGGTCAACGTCCTGTCCATTCGTCCTCCACCAGTTTTGCTCAGCTTATGCGTGGTTGAGTTGATAGTTAATTTTCTGAATATTGCTGAGGCTAATGCTGAAAGTTGCGTTTATAAAGGAAAGTGTATCTATCTGAAAGCTTTATTAACAACAGTTTGCAGAATTTTCTCATCACAGCTTAGATATACAGCGAAGTGAGAAACAGTCTGAAAAGCTTGTAAGCGTGTTGCAGGATAGGTTGTGCTGAGGAACAACTGTTAAGAAAAAAATTCGATACGCTGCACCATTTCCGAGTTAATTACTCGTAGCATTGAAGTCAGACGCCCAAGCAGTCGCGCGCGCAAATTCAAGCGGCCTGCCGCAGGCGGTGTCGCCAAACGTGTGCTGCGTTTGGTTCCTGAAACCGAACAAGAAAGCGATACTGAAGCTGGACATAGGACAGCAGTAAGGTTCTAACCCTAGCCAAAGGCTGAGCAGTCTCGTTCATTATCATCTACGCTATGAACTTGCTTCTCAACGGCCTGATTGGCTGACTTCAGTTCTAATTAATTCGGGAACGGCGCAACGTATAGATTTTTTTTCTTAACAGTTATTTCTCAGCACAATCTACCTAACAACGTCATTGCAAGCTCTTCAGACTGTTTCTGACCACGCTCTATTAGACTGTCTATAAGCGTTCTGTTTACAAAATAACTCCTGGATATCAGGAACCCCATTGTCCACTAGACGGCATTATGTTACATTATGAGGTGCATTCAAGTTCTAAGGCCTCCGATTTTTTTTCTAATTAACTACTCACCCGAAATCGATGAAACTGGCGTTACTTCTCGACGTAATCGTCCTGCAGACGTACACATTTTTCACAATGCTGACGCCATGATTCCATGGCAGCGGCGAAGGCCTCTTTAGGAGTCTGTTTTGACCACTGGAAAATCGCTGAGGCAATAGCAACATGGCTGGTGAATGTGCGGCCACGGAGAGTGTCTTTCGTTGTTGGAAAAAGCCAAAAGTCACTAGGAGCCAGGTCAGGTGAGTAGGGAGCATGAGGAATCACTTCAAAGTTATCACGAAGAAACTGTTGCGCAACGTTAGCTCGATGTGCGGGTGCGTTGTCTTGGTCAAACAGCACACACGCAGCCCTTCCCGGACGTTTTTGTTGCAGTGCAAGAAGGAATTTGTTCTTCAAAACATTTTCGTAGGATGCACCTGTTACCGTAGTGCCCTTTGGAACGCAATGGGTAAGGATTACGCCCTCGCTGTCCCAGAACATGGACACCATCATTTTTTCAGCACTGGCGGTTACCCGAAATTTTTTTGGTGGCGGTGAATCTGTGTGCTTCCATTGAGCTGACTGGTGCTTTGTTTCTGGATTGAAAAATGGCATCCACGTCTCATCCATTGTCACAACCGACGAAAAGAAAGTCCCATTCATGCTGTCGTTGCACGTCAACATTGCTTGGCAACATGCCACACGGGCAGCCATGTGGTGGTCCGTCAGCATTCGTGGCACCCACCTGGATGACACTTTTCGCATTTTCAGGTCGTCATGCAGGATTGTGTGCACAGAACCCACAGAAATGCCAACTCTGCAGGCAATCTGTTCAACAGTCATTCGGCGATCCCCCAAAACAGTTCTCTCCACTTTCTCGATCATGTCGTCAGACCGGCTTGTGCAAGCCCGAGGTTGTTTCGGTTTGTTGTCACACGATGTTCTGCCTTCATTAAACTGTCGCACCCACGAACGCACTTTCGACACGTCTCCTTCAACTGTCGATGAATTTCAATTGGTTTCAACCCACGCAAATTCAGAAAACGAATGATTGCACGCTGTTCAAGTAAGGAAAACGTCGCCATTTTAAGTATTTAAAACAGTTCTCATTCTCGCCGCTGGCGGTAAAATTCCATCTGCCGTACGGTGCTGCCATCTCTGGGACGAATTGACAATGAACGCGGCCTGATTTTAAAACAATGCGCATGTTTCTATCTCTTTCCAGTCTGGACAAAAAAAATCGGAGGCCTTAGAACTTGAATGCACCTCGTACAATGACCATATGGCGCGGATATCGCTGAGAGGGGTCTCTGGGATGCAGAGTGCCAACCTGAATTGCAAAGTAACCTAAACATCAATTTTAAGAGATTCTGTAAAGAACTCTTCAGTGAAGTAGAAGAAAAATTCTTTAATTCAGTCTTCGAATTCGCCAGATAACCTACTAGATATTTAATATATTCTGGCAGCGTGTTGAATACATACCTACCCATGTATTTAACTCCCTTCTCTACTGATGTCAACTCCTTTGAAGTATTTGTTGAGGTGGTTTTTGTTCCTAGTATAACATTCACGGTTTTCGTTACTTTTTGAGAAAACAGGAATATTTGTAACGACAAAGGACAATGACGAATGTGTGTGTACTTGTGAAACCGTTGTCAAAATACCTGTTGTTTTGAAGGGTTTCTAAGGGATGTTCTAGGACTAACAGTAGATAAAATGTTATAAATCGCTTGTTCATTCTGAAAATAATATCCTTAGGAGTTGGGTTTCCTCAAAACATGATTCTGTACCTCATTAATGAATGAAAATGTGCAGAATAAATTAGTTACTTCATTTTTAAATCACTTGTTGAAGTAATCATTCATACTGCAAATGTAGCTGAACTAAGGCGTTTCATTGATTTTGAGGTGTGCGTTTTCCAATTAAGGCTGCGATCTATCTGTAATTCTACAACTTTACAAATGTCTACATGTTTTATTAGTTGGTTTGAGTAGACTCTTTAAACCATGTGACCACCAGTTGGCGCCTATTAACATCGCCTGATTTATTAGTGCGATATTCATTCAGAATTGTGACTTCAAAACAATCTCGAAGTCTTTGCGACGGCGTATGTTGATAAAGTATTGCACTATTTGAGTGTTGTTCTGGAATCTTCGTTACTGTATGCGAGAAAAGTAGAGTGCCATCAGAAGTGATGCAGCTTTCGCTGCGAAAGCGTTTTACCAAGAGAACAATTATTTTTCTCGTGCCTTTCACGACGACTCTTACCCAAAAATAAACTTTGCTTACGAAACAGAGGTAGTGGTGATTAAACAGTACATATTCGCATGCTGTATCTATCCCTACTTCTCTCCATACGGACACGGACTGTGAATACGAAAGAAAATAACGGTAGACTTAACTGTGCTTAATAACCCCTTCCGTCTGAAACGGAAAGGGCTTTGTCGGGACTTCTTTTATGCTGTCCCCACCCCATCTCCTTCCACGCCTTTCGTAATACTTGAGAAGGTTTAGCATACACAAGTAGGAAAACCAATTCATCACTGTCTAAGCGAAGAAAAGGGATCCATCCCTAAT
Source organism: Schistocerca nitens (assembly GCF_023898315.1). NCBI lineage: Eukaryota > Metazoa > Arthropoda > Insecta > Orthoptera > Acrididae > Schistocerca > Schistocerca nitens. The sequence goes on along the minus strand of NC_064616.1, from coordinate 804,522,026 downwards.
TATTTTGCGTGACACTGGCGTGTAAATGCTCGGTCTCGCGCTCTAGGGCCGAAGAGATCTCAGTCAGTTAGTCGCACGAAAATTTCATTTACGTTCACTTTAATTTTACTTGGACGCCTTCTGGGGAGGAAATATGTTCCCTTCATGTATAGCTTGCTGCTGTGATTTCGGGGAATGAAAGAATATAGCTATCTGTAATCACCTGTACTCCGTACGGTGTTTGGCGTAGGGTACGTACTGCACAAGATTCGTGTCCTTCCTGCCGTATAATATTCACAAATGGTACACAGGAAGAAATCCTCTCAGTATAAGCCTGAATTTATCTGTTATTTCCGTTGTGATAATTGCGTGATACGTATGTTGGAACTCGGAATTTTGTGTGGAAGGTTCTCCAGCATACACAGCGCCTCCCACTGCAATTTGTTGAGCATTTCTGACTCTCACAAAAAGAACCCAGTACGAAGTGTGGAACTTTTTTTTTGCCTTCTCTCTCTCTCACGTGGAGACTAATTAGGCTAATCCAAATCTAATTTGTCTGGCGTCTAATTCCTTGTCTCTCAACGACAATGGTGTTACAGCATTAAATTCGAGCGTGCACAGGAAGTACTGTAATACATACATGGAGAAACAGTTACAAGTGAAGTTTTGGTTGATATTCAGGTCCTCCAGGCCTTCGACTCCTATGATAACACAAAATACTTCATTCCGCTGTAAAGCGTCCAGCCATCTTATTAGATACAGTTTTACGGCCCAGGAGTTGGCTGGACGGTTCTCAGCCGAAATATCAGCAAAGGAGACTTCTTGCTCTCCCTGAACTTTCTGTTCTAGTTATTTTCAGAGTAAACCTTTTCTTCAAATAAACGTGTGATTTCTTTTGTTTCTTATGTGAATCTTCTGTAGAACTATTGCCTCGTGTTCTGTGTATTTACTCTTAATATACGCTCAAAGTCACCCGGATGTAACTGCAGATTTGTATTTTCTCGAAACATAATAAGTCAGCATAGTCTTTTTTACCTCGTTTCTGAAAGGCGACGTTTAAAAGTTACGTTTCCATGGCTATTTATCATTATCCGTTATTCAAACTTTTCTAGTTTCTGGGTAGAACGAATTTATCACTGTGACTGTTTACGAAAATTTTGTGTGTTTTAACAACTGATATAATTTCAGTACGGAAGTGTATTAGATATTCCTATAATATTCTAATCGTTATACATTGTCTGCTTTAGTTGTTAAAAATTTAAAGAGCAATATAAAAGCCTGAAAGTTCCTCGTGCGTTGCGTGAGATGCTGTTACGGAAACTGCACAATGACGAGCAGCTGCCGCGTTGATATATTGTGCAGTTTCCACAACACCATGCAACGCAACACCCGAGAACCTTTCAAGCGAGCATTATGTCGGGAAAGCTGCAAACAACAATATAATTAGCGACTTATTCTGTGGTCCCAGCATCTGTTTCAGCATTATTAACGGAAGGTGTTTTATTCTGTTCCACGAAATCTTAATATTCCTTTTAGCTTCACATCTCCATCTGCACTCCACAAGTCACCTTATGGCGCGTGGCGGAGGGTACTGTGTGTACCACTTTCACATCTCCATTGACCTGCGTCAGTCGTGAAAGATTAGCTTGAAGAAAAGTTTCTGGTTAGCCTCCGTGTGAGCTGGATTCTCTCTAATCTATGGTCTTTTGGCGAAGCGTACAGGGTTTGCATAGAAATATGGGAACACCGTGAGAAATGTATGCGTGAACATAAATGCAGATGCTAGCTAAGCGTGCAAGTTGTGCTATTCTATTTGACCACGAACTGTACCTGTGCAATGTCCTCAATAAGTTGCAAGTGTCAATCGTGGTCAGAACAGTGTTCTGTGGAGTTGTGAGTGCGTTATATGGGAGCTAAGTGAATTCGAGCGTCAGTAAGTTGTTGGTGCTCGTATGGTGGGTGCTTCCGTACCCAAGGTAGCCCAAGCGTTTGGTGCTTCAACGTATCGAAGATTTTTACCTCTTACAGGGAAAGCGGAAAAATATCAACCGCAAGTCACACCGCGGACGAAAATGTGTGTTGATTTACTACGACGGACGGTCACTGGAGAGTACTGTGACGAGAAATAAGAGGATGACAGCTGCAAAAGTCACTGTAGGACTCAACATCGCACTGGCGAAGCTTGTCACCACTAAAACACTACAAAGGGAGTTCCAGAAGCAGGGAATCGCAGGGCGAGCTGGAATTCCAAAACGACTCACCAGCGAGGCAAATGCCCGTAACAGAAAAACCTGCCTCCGAAGTCGTAAGGCCGGGACTATGGAGCTTTGGAAGTATTCGTTTGGTCGGATGAAGATTGTTTCGACCTGTTTCCAACTTCTGGCCGAGTTTACGTCTCAAGAGCGAAACATGGTGGGGGTTCTTCGATGATTTAGGCAGCCATAACTTGGTATTCCATGAGCCTAATGGGTTCTCTGCAAGGTCGCATTACTGCCAAGGATTATATGACGATTTTGTGTTGATCGGGTCCATCCAATGGTACAGTGTTTGTTCCAAAACGGTGATGCTGAGTTCCACAGCTCGCATCGTCCAGGACTGGTTTTGTGAGCACGAGGATGAACTGTCGCATCTCCCCGAGACGACTGGAAGCTGTTTTGTATGTCAAAGAGTTTCATACAACGCATGATGTATGGTAATGTGTCGTGTTTGTGGTGTCTCCATATTTGTGTCCGCTCCATGTACGTAGAAGGAAGCAATATATTGGCTGACTCTTCTAGGAAAGTACACTCTTGGATGTTCAACAACAAACCACAATGTGATGCTGAACGCCTCTCTTGCATTGTCTGTCACTAGAGTTGGCTATCGCGCAACTGGAAGCAGTTAATTCGATAAATTATCTGGGAGTACGCATTAGGAGTGATTTAAAAATGGAATGATAATATAAAGTTGAAAGTCGGTGAAGCAGATGCCAGACTGAGATTCATTGGAAGAATCCTAAGGAAATGCAATCCGAAAACAAAGGAAGTAGGTTACAGTACGCTTGTTCGCCCACTACTTGAATACTGCTCAGCAGTGTGGGATCCGTATCAGATAGGGTTGATAGAAGAGAGAGAGAAGATCCAACGGAGAGAAGCGCGCTTCGTTACAGGGTCATTTAGTAATCGCGAAAGCGTTACGGAGATGATAGATAAACTCCAGTGGAAGACTCTGCAGGAGAGACCCTCAGTAGCTCGGTACGGGCTTTTGTTGAAGTTTCGAGAACATACCTTCACCGGGGAGTCAAGCAGTATATTGCTCCCTCCTATGTATATCTCGCGAAGAGACCATGAGGATAAAATCAGAGAGATTAGAGCCCACACAGAGGCATACCGACAATCTTTCTTTCCACGAACAATACGAGACTGGAATAGAAGGGAGAACCGATAGAGGTACTGAAGGTACCCTCCGCCACACACCGTCAGGTGGCTTGCGGAGTATGGATGTAGATGTAGATGTACTACATCAACCTGACCCGGGTCTCGCGGCTGCCAGGGTATTGGTTGATAATTGGTTGGCGTTCATGACGTCACAAGGCCTGTAAGGAGCTCTACTGACAAAAGTGACGTCACTCACCTATTCCCCAAATCATTTTAATAGAGACCGAACCTCAGCTGTTATTACGGAACTTCTAGTCAATACAGATTCGAGACTGGAACTTCGGTTATATAAATGAAATGTACAAGCCAGATTCGAGTGTGATAAGCCACGGTTGTGGTGGCCGACTGAGCCGTAGCGTAGTCGGACTTATAGATTAGATTGTAAGACGATTCTCTGAAGTCAGTAAATGTAACTACTAATTATTAGTCGAATGACAGAATGATTTATAGCATAGCACAGTCTCCGTAAATCTGCGTCTTTAGCGGCAATAGTAAATGCGGAAAAATAGGCTAAATGTGGGTAAAAGTTATCTAGTGGACACTCTTGCTTTTTTTTTTTTTTTTTGCAGTTTATTACGGTATGCGTAAGGAATATGCATCAAAATACTCGTGGGAGGCTTATTCATTGTGTAATATACGTTTTCTGATTTGTTTTTGCCGTTTTAGTTTTTATGGTGAAAAGGGAGTTAAATATAGAAACATCATTTAAATATGAGGCTTACGTAAATATTAGGCTGCGCTACACTTAAACGTGTCAACACAATCTTCGTTTGGCATTAACATTCAGTGGCTTCGCCAGCTCACAGCCACATTACTACGTTTCAACCTACCCTACAACTCGGGATATGCTACAGATCAGTCTGTCACCACAACCAAGATTTCCTGGAAGGGTTTCCAGTATAACACTCTAGGCCAAATATGTGTTATGCTTAAATTTCCGTCGTTTTATTGTGAAAACAAACAGATATATTCCGACTGCATGTGACAATCTCATCTTCCTATATGTAGTTTTTCAAAATCCAGTTCATTTGTCTGTGGCATTATGATAAATAGGGCTGGATGAGGAACAGATCTAGACAATACTCTTATCTCCAAATTGTAAGACTGTTGTAGATACAAGTCATTGATTATAACAGTGTATCTGTTGTATCAGCAGCACTTTTGATGTGTAACCAGACATCTGAAATAAATCACGAAATTTTCAATTCACTAGCCTCAACTAATATGTTTTAATGTAGTACGTATTAAATTGCATATTTTCCGTATTCATGTGAAGGACATTGAAATACTTAGAGGAATGTAGTCACAGCAGTTCCAGGATTTCTATAGGACAAGTCAACAAAAATATTCAGATCACTTTACAGAGAACTTTCGAAACAATGATTTTACAATTTATTACTGCATCTGGTAGGATCCAAGGACGTGTATAAGATCCACTACTTCTTGAAAAGCTGCTGGCATGATACGTGCATACAATGTTTTTCTTAGCTGAAACTCTTTATCGCACGCAAAGCACTTATTGGAATCCGCCATTATGAAACTAGAGCAGACCGACATCATGAACATTGCCAATACGACGCCATGCACAACAGCCCGTCAGCAAACCCAATTCTTTGGCAGCTTCGAGATGCAGTAATGAGCATTTAACGAAACACGCTGCTCTCCTTTAGATCTTCTCTCTTTCCTCTATCAATCCTATATGGTACGGATCCCAGACAGACGGACAGTATTTAGGTACTGGCTGAGCGAGGTCAATGAATCTGTCTGGCATCTACCTTAACTTTAATTAGTTTTTTGTGGTCGTTCCATATTAAATCTCACCGTACTCACACTCCTAGATATTTTATGGATGTGACTGGTTCGAGAGATTGTTCTGCGATCATGTAATCATATGAGAACGGGTCTTTCTGCCTGTTTATGCTAAATGCGTTACATTCGTTGATGTTGATGGTCAACTGCTAATCCCTGCACCACGCGTCCATCCTCTGCAGGTCTTCTTGTATTTCGCTACAATTTTCTACCGGTGGTACTTCTGTGTATACAACACCATTGTAAGCGAAAAGCCTCATGGAACTTACGACGCCATCCATTACGTCATTTATATATATTGTGGAAAGTGACGGTCCTAAAACACTCGAAGTTACTTTCGCGTATGAAGATTTCGCTCCGCTGAGAATAACATGCTTTGTTCTGTTTGCAAGAAACTCATCAATCCAATCACACAGCTGGACTGATAATCCGTACCCTCGTATTTTGTTCATTAGACGACAGAGCGGAACTGTATCGGACGCCTTCCGTAAGCCAATGAACACGGCACCAACTTGAGCGTCTATACCTACTGCTTTCTGTGTCTTGAGGACGAACAGAGTGAGTTCGGTTTCACACGAATGTCACGTTCTAAACCCATGTTGATTCCTACAGAGGACATGTTCGGACTCCAGAAATGTCATAATACTTGAGTATAAAAGATACTGCAAATATCTACCGCAGACCGACCTCAGAGATACAGGCTGTAGTTTCGTGCGCCAGTTCGACAACCCTTCTTGAAAACACGAATGACCTGCACTTTTCCCCAATCATTACTAACGCTTCGCTCTTTCAGCGACCTGCGGTGCGCTGAGAAGTGGAGCAAGGTCTTTTTCATGCTCTATGTAGGACCGTATTGGTATCCCGCCACGTCCAGTGGCCTTCCCTCTGTTGAGCGATTTCATGTGCTTTTCTGTCGTATGGACACTTATTTAGATTTCTGTCATTCTGGCGTTTGTGTGACGGTTTAAAGAAGGAATTACAGTGTGATGTTCATAAGTGGAACAGTTTTGGAAAAAGACGTTTAGTATTACGACCTCCTCTGTGCCATCCCCCGTTTCGATACCGTCATGGTGAGACCGTGTCTGGACAGATGGCTTGATCCGTTTACTGACTTAACATAAGACTGAAACTACTTAGGATTTTCGGTCAAGGCAGTAGATATAAATTTACTTTCGAATTCGTCGAACGCTTCTCACGTGGCCAGCTTTGGCTTCACATTATTCGTAATCTCTTTCAAGTCTTCTTCCCTGCAGCTGACCGCGTTTTGCCACCTATATAACTATAATTCATTGGAACTGTTTCCTGTTATGAATTTTGATTTCTTTCTTTTTTCCGCGTTTTTGACTTATCATACACACACTGTAAAAAATACAAAGAAAAGACTCTTTCACTGTGCCATAACATCTTTCATTTGACTTCTGTCATTTTGCTTTAAAGTTTTGAGGTTTCTACCAGGTATTGAATAATTTTCTTACGGCCATCGACCGCGAGCACTTACCGACCCAGACTTTGTTGAATAGAAAAGGTCAAAATGATCTTTCTCAAATAATTTCAGTCCACTCTATAAATAGATTATAGTTTCACACATGTAGAGGGAGCAGACTGAAGTTGGCGATAATAATCTTCTAGCTGTGGAATACACATGGATCTAAGAAATTTTCTTCTGCAACTTCAATATCAAAGATAGCCCCCTTGAGCTTTCCTAATACACAGTGCCATATCTAATGACAGATTCAACAACTACATATTTTTTTTTACGTGTCAGTAGTATTTGATAATATTTACATTTGAAAAATGCTCCGTTTATTCGCTAGAAATTGAACATGGAGGTATTAAAACTTAAATTGTAGTCTATATGTAGTCCATGCAATTGGATGCATCAGGTTGTTCGTTAAGTTGACTGTATTGACCTTTTTTAATTTTCTGGAAATTTTAATGTTTGGCCCTGAAGTGCTCAATACAGAGTTTGAAGATACTCAGTTTCAATCCATAAATTTGTTACCATGTTTCTAGGAAAATGAGGTTTATCACACTGGAACTTGGATTATTTTGCAGCGCCATTACCATCTGTCAACATTTATGAATCGTCTGCAAATAGAATTGATTGAGAATTTACATTAATGGGCAAGTCCTTTACGTAAAACTGAAACAGGCTTGGCGGTACAATAGTGTCTTGAACCACACTTTGTGATATTATACTCCACTAAGGATAGAGAAGTATTCACTTCCGAGACTTTCACAACAAAACTAGTAACACTGGTTAAGATCTTAGGATTGCAAATGTTCCTCACGTTTCAGCGAGAGGTCTCGCTACTTTTCACGTGAAGAGTAGGAATTGACTACGGCCACCCGACACTTCTGTAGAAACAACTAAGGAGAAATGAACTCTCGGCATTACGTGAAATTATCCAGCGCTGTAGCGCAACGTAAAAATGCTACACCACGAACTGTTGTCTGTGACTCCTCACCGACTGTGGTTTTGCTAGATCGCTACACACTCATGTGGCCATGGCGATTTTCGAAATAATTCATCATTGGGCAGCTCTTCTCCGTCCCAAACGAAATTCTTCAGGAAGCCACTGGCCGGCGGTTCGCCTCTGAGATGCAGCAGGTAGTACACGCTCAACACGTATCCAACGAACCGTCGGTGGCCCTGCTGACTCACGTACGAGACAATGAAACCTCAGCCAAGTTGCGTCCGCTGGTCCAGTTCGTTATCCACCAACGGTCTCGTTGTAACTGTCGGCAGCTTCCCGGAGTACAAATGAGCCGAACTGAAACACAGCGAAAGAGATCTCTACCTAGATACCACTCACAGATTCACGTTTAATACTGGCATAAAAAGCTCAGACAGGACGACGACTCGGCAGTTGAGATTCGTTGGACGAGTCGAGGTGTGAGAACGAAGCTTCCCGCTTTTTCTTCGGCGTTTTTTTCTATGCTCGTAGGGACAAGAGCGACGCGAATTTTTTTCTCATCGCCTTGAAAGCGGCGCGGTCCCCACCTCGGTTAGTTCTTACTTTGCATGCGTTATAAATGATGAGTACGGTGTTCTCTCAGTTGAATGTCTACTGCCTATTCATTTATTAACCCCTTCCCGGCGCTGGCTCTTGCTGATTGAGGGTTCTCCGAGAGACCACTAATCCTTTCCTTATGGACCCTCTGTCTCTCTCCCCCAGCGCCTTTGAAAACAAGCCTTTTATCTTAACCCCTGTATACCTTCGGTCCTTAGTAAAGATCTCGCATAGGACAACACCATTTGCATACTTAACCCTAATCTTTCTCGGAGGCCTCTCTGATCACCGTACCCCGGCAGAGAAATATATTTGCATACTCGGACACACACACGCACGAAGACGCTGCACAAAAAAGTCCGACCCCTCTTTTTATACGGAGCCGTTAGAGAAAGACCGCTTATGTTCTTACAGCCATCTACCACCGGCAGATTATTTTTTACTCGGGTGCCTGGAATCAAGACAAAAGGAAACAGCAGAACAGTGGGAATGCCTAAGTGCGAAAGAGCGCCGCGAAGGGCCGTCCCGTCTGGGTGGGGATGTTATCTTCCGTGTATGTTTACGGGCGCGCGTACAAAGGGAGGGAGCGTCAGCGCAGCTTCCCACAACTCCCGAACCGGTCTGCCGCCGACCACTTGCCGTCATTTCCATTCAGCACAGGCGGTTGCTACTAGATCCTTTCTCATTCCCTGTCCTAATTCTTGGCATGATGATATATCTTGCAAGCAGAATACGTATCCTGTTGAATTCTGGAAACTTTGGCATCCACACAAATATCTCGTGCCCGGATAGACAGTCAACAATTTTTATTTTTCTTAACCACATCTGTTTTACATGCGGTTTCTCATCCACGTAGCTTTTGGAAGGTCTTCGGTGGTAAAAGGCTAGTTTATCAAAAAAAAAAGCTCCGTCTTTAGGCCACAAGTGGCCCTTCCGGGACCGTCCGGCCGCCGTGTCATCTTCCGAGGAGGATGCGGATAAGGAGGGGCGTGTGGTCAGCACACCGCACTCCCGACCGTTAGGACGGTATTCTTTGACCGAAGCCGCTACTAATCGGTCGAGTAGCTCCTCAATTGGCATCACGAGGCTGAGTGCACCCCGAAAAATGGCAACAGCACATGGCGGCAGGATGGTGACCCATCCAAGCGCCGGCCACGCCCGACAGCGCTTAACTTCGGTGATCTCACGGGAACCGGTGTAGCCACTGCGGCAAGGCCGTTGCCCTAGTTTATCAAAGAGGGACGTAATTATCCCCAAAACGTGTTCACTTTGTGAGACCGCTATCCCCCGCCCCACCGATTTTGTAAAATGCGTTAATTTCGTATTATAATACCACTAGCAAAATCGTTATTTACAACTGTCATCATCATCATGGCGTTTGAAACCCAGTGATAGACCTTTCCATACATTAATCTCATCAGCTATACGCATTTACGTTGCTCCTGCATGTTTCCTTAATATCATTTACCCGCTTTCCATTGGGTAGTCGTCTCCGTCGTTTCTATCTCTTGGAATCGAGCAAAGGGTCCACATACAATCTGTTCACTTGCTTACATCTCCCACCCATCACATTTCAGTTTTATTACAGTCACAAGTGCGTCTTCCATTCCAGTGAGTACGCTGACCCATTTGTTTGCTTTCCAGATTCTCTTATGCATCTCTCGATTGATCGCTGAACATCCTACATCTTCGTGTATACCTTTTTGCGTAGAGAGTCAGTATCTCACTCCCATAAATTAAAACTGCTAATGTAACTGATTGTAAACTTTATGTTTAGACAGTACAGAAGCTTATTTTGAGACCACATTAAGTTAAAGTGCTGCAGGCCATATTTAATTTCATGTTTATTTCTTTTACTTTCCATTTAGTCGTCGTTTCCAGATGCCCAAAATACAAAATTATAAAAAAATCTTGTCAACTATTTCCATTACTTCATTGTTTATCACCGAGCGAGGTGGCGCAGTGGTTAGCACACTGGACTCGCATTCGGGAGGACGACGGTTCAATCCCGTCTCCGGCCATCCTGATTTAGGTTTTCCGTGATTTCCCTAAATCGCTTCAGGCAAATGCCGGGATGGATCCTTTGAAAGGGCACGGCCGATTTCCTTCCCCATCCTTCCTTAACCCGAGCTTGCGCTCCGTCTCTAATGACCTCGTTGTCGACGGGACGATAAACACTAAAATCTCCTCTCCTCCTCTTCATTGTTTATCTGTACTTCTTTCTTTTAGATTTGTTCATCATACTTTATTTTTATCGTATTATAATTTATTTTCAGACCTGATTCCAACCTTGCTGTTTTAGGTTCTTCCATTCGTTATTGAAGTTTACATTCACTAGATACAAACAGTACAGTGCTATGGACAAAATGAATGTGCTTCGGATATGTTCCATTAACACGCGTTCCTCCAGGTGTCTTCCCAATTTAAGGGTCAAATAACTTAGTTTAAAGATCAAATAACGTCCTCCAGGACCGCCGAAAATAGGTCCAGTGATACAGACTACTGGTGAAATATCGCCTACTTTCCAGATGCCTCTTTCATTTCTGAATTTCGCTCTCTCCAAATGAAGTCCAATGGAGATTGTAGCATTTATGTATATATTCTTCAACATACTAACATAGGTTGAATCAATGCCTTCGTTATGTACTCCTAGTGCGTATCTTCTTAAACCTGAGTCAAAAGAGTTCTCCAGATCTGCGGCTCCGTGCGAAAGTGGTAAGTGCTTTGTATCTCAACTGCATGCAAGTGTGACTGCTTAAGCCAGTACACGGCCGAGCCCTCCGTAGTGTCCCCTCCGGAAGAAAAAAGTGCTGGAGCGCAAAAAAGCGCTTTGTCTTGCAAGTCACAGGTGTCCGAGTAGTGTCAAAAGCTGGCAAAACAACAACAAAAAACTGCCATCTCAATGACCGCAGAGCGTATTGAATGAATACAGCCCAGGTGGGGGCAGTTTTTTGAGTGCTTGTTCATTGGTGGACTGGAGATACGCGCGAGCAATAAGACAGCCGTGGCAGTCAGCGCTTAGCTACAGAATCGTACAGATCACACCAAGCTTCATCCCTCCTGCGAGCCTGCTGCATAAGCATTGTCTCAGTTCGGAACTGTTAGTACGCAAATAGTGCGAGTTACGTCTCCTTGTTGTTCGTCATGTGGGGACAGCGAGTGCCATTGTAGTGATTTACAGAAAACGTATGTGAATAGTCTTTAGCCGTGTCGAATGCGTATGACCGGATCACACTTCTGTGCGGAGACAGACATATCGCTTCAACGTGAGTAATAATGAACTGCTGAATGGGCAGTTCGAAAACAGAAGTAAAGCAACATTACTTGACGAGCAGGAAAATGCGATAGCCATCGAGACATTTGGTGTGCATTGGTGAGCTATTACAAAATGAGAACAGCAGGCTGCTAGCTGCAGCAAATTCAAATGTCAAGCAAGTGACTGTGTACCGCACAAAAAGCTGTAAACGACAGAAACGAGTGCCGTGTGTCCCTGGCGTGCGTTCCAAGAGGTATTGTTCAACAGATGCAAGGCATCACACCGACAGAGACCATATCTAGTACACACGATTGCCTCCGGAGAATAGTGACAGTGGGGAAAACAGTTGACGAAAGTCTGCGGATCAGTGATCCGTCGACGACGAGGTCATTAGAGGTGGAAACACAGTGCTTCGTGGTCCAAAAGTGCAACGATCAATCTGGAGTGTTGATCCTGTTATTGTCAGCTATAAAGTGAAAGCTTTCAGCCAAACCGTACATCGTTTGTCTGGTGCGTAAGTGAATATGTGATTCTCAAGGCAGTGTAGCAGTTATTACGTCGCATATGAGCATTGTTAAACCAGTCATTGTTAAACCAGTATGTACCTCGTCTGTCCAAAAAGTTTCGAGACTGGATTAATAAAAAGAAAGTAGAGAAAAGTTAATATGGTGACTTTAATGCTTCAGGTGTGCTACATAGTCTGTCCCCACTTGCATAAAACGCACAGAACGTTCATACAACCGTGTGAAACGTTCATAAAAGTCCTTCTTTGGGATGTTGTTCAACTAGCGCATGACATTGGCTTGAATATCAGTTATGCTGTCAAAGCGTTGACCCTTCATGTGAATTTCTGCATTTCGTCGTTTTGTGGTAGGTTCTTATTGATAACACCGAGTCTCGCCAACCGTGATGATGTTTTACAGAAAAGAATTGTTCCCGTGTTACATTTTAATCAAGTCGCGGCAAGCGTCCACGCGTCGTCGTTTTTGTACGGGAGTCACGGTGCGCGGAACAAAATTTGTTTACGCTTTTCTCTTCTACAAAACATTCTGAAGAAAGGCTTGAACACTTGGTTTAAATATGGTACTCCATTACGATTTGTGATACAACAACGCTGCCGCATGTTCGCTGCTTAACCCTACCTGTTCACAATCGACTGGTCGAATGCATATCTGTTGTTTACTGGCGGACGGTTACTTAGAGTGCCCACGTGTTATTTCTCTGCTGTGGAACACTCAAATTTTAAAAAAAAATATACATGGGCGTCAGGTAGTAGCAGTAACAACAGAAAGTAGTTACACGCCGGTATAGTAGAACAGGGCTTTTAATCTTGCTCCACTCGTTCACGAGTTCGGTGTGCGTCATCTCACTCTGCCACATTACCATGTAACTTGTAGTGGATAACGTTAAGGCCGACCGCTGTGGTCGAGCGGTTCTAGGCGCTTCAGTCTGGAACCACGCGGCTGCTACGGTCTCAGGTTCGAATCCTGACTCGGGCATGGATGTGTGATGTCCTTAGGTTAGTTCTAAGTCTAGGGGACTGATGACCTCAGATGTTAAGTCACATAGTGCTTAGAGCCATTTGGACCATTTTGATAACGTTAAAAACAAGGGTCTGGAACAGTGTTGAAGTACGTCGCTTTCACAATAATGAAAATTCAGTAAGTTATTTAAACAACATAAAAAAGTAGGTAATGTCTGGTATCTGGAAAGCCTAATATTAAAGGGTCATAACATTGTGGTTCTACATAAAGTGAGCAGCTCTTCCAGAAGCTTAACGCATACATCCTCTTATTACTGTGCGGTACGCGCTTTGTAATTTTAATTCGTTGTATCCATTGTTCCTACAGGCACACAGGACAATGAAGACTCCAGAGTGCCCCCCGATGTGCTAACGCAGACATGCAGATATGAATATGATCCATCACCTACCCAGCTAACCAGCGCAGTTTCCTGAACAAAGACAACAAGAATATTAAGTTGCAACATCCTGTTGGGCTATTAGACACGGGGTACAGGCAGGGAAATCGGCCCTATCCTCTTCTCAGGAACAAACCACAGCAATTTAACATTTGTACTAGTCGACTACCACCAATGGTTAAATATTTAAAGAAATTCATGGCACACAGATACATGAGTATTTACTTTACTACGACCAGATTCGGTCATTGCCTATCATTGTACTGTAAAAGCCTCGTACAAAAATTGAGTTTTCGGTCTCTGAAACTATTGTGATGCTCAGTTGATGTATGGCACCTTCGAAGGATGATAATGGCTAATGACCGAAACTGGTAGTAATAACGTAAATACTCACACACTGACGTCTCATGAGTTTTTTAAATATAAATAAAAATAAAAAATCTAGATATGGATGTGCAGGTGGAAAACTCGCCATCAGTCCGACAACATGCTAACCACTGTGCCACTTTGCTGACAAGGGGACGGCACCTACTCGTCAAAATTTATGATATATGCAGGTCTTGCGCAGAAACGAGTGACAGAAGTGCGAGGTACTGATGTCCAAACATTTAGAAAAAAATAGTATTCCTGGTACACGTCAGGCGAGGAATGGGCCATTTATTTTAGCGTAGCTTCTATCAGCTGTTTGTGCGGTGGAATGAGTACAGAACGATAATCCGAGGGTCGCTGCATAGAGTCCCTATGAAGAAACTTTTTTAACTATCATTTTTAAAGTTACTTAGAGTGCAAATAATCCGAGATAATGCTCAATATATTGTATTTATAAAGGAAAGGCAAAGGAAAACTTCGAGGAAGGGATTGTACTTCTTACACGAGAACTCGGTGTATATAATTACATACTTTTACTATTTTACAGTTGATGATTTAAATGTGCTGGGGTAATATTCCTCGAAAAAACAAGGGAAGCTGTAATTTTCTCGGCTTTCAGCACACGTCATAAACGCTGCATTTTTAAGCCGCGCCACCCAAAACCGAGGAAAGAGATTCGGCGTTTCCCGTTCTCCATTTTTATCGACGCGCGCGCGCGCCCACTGGAACATTGCCCCACACCTACGTACACACTGCCCGTTTCTGCACAGTTTTGCCCTGGTGTGCATCATTCTGCGCAGTGCGTTTGCGAGAGGCGCTGCGCGGTGCGGCTTTACAGTTACATGGTTGTTTTAAAGTTTCAAATAAAAACTTGGTTTACATTCATAAAAGGTTCTCTTTCATCGCAGAGTTTGACTGTAAACTACGTGTAACGAATAATTTCTCCAAATGTTGGTGAGGTTAGTTTGTGATGTACAATGAAATGTATTTTGATGCAGTCGTATCGGAATGTGATTTGTTTGTCTCTCTCGACGGGATAAGGTCAGATAAAATTATTTCGTTGACGATAAAAATAGACATTGCAGGGTTGCACTAGCGGTTTGCATTTGGTTGGAATCCCTTTAAAACTGCACGATGGCACTCCTTCTTCACCTCGTCGTATAATTGTGGATTTGTCTCTCCTCCCCACAAGTCAACCAAATGGTTCAAATGGCTCTGAGCACTATGCGACTTAACTTCTGAGGTCATCAGTAGCCTAGAACTTAGAACTAATTAAACCTAACTAACCTAAGGACATGACACACATCCATGCCCGAGGCAGGATCCGAACCTGCAACCGGAGCGGTCGCTCGGCTCCAGACTGTGTAGCGCCTAGAACCGCACGGCCACTCCGGCCGGCCTCACGAGTCAGTTACCAGGAAATTAAGAGAAGAAATTCGTTCTTCTGCAGATACTGTTTCATCACATAAATACAATATACAGAGCATTATCTCAGTTTATTTTCAGTGTAAGTACCGTAAAAATTGAACATAGAAAAGAAACGAAGTTTCCGCATGGGGACTTGATTCCGCATAGGGACTTGATTCCGCATAGGGACTTGATTCCGCATAGGGACTTGATTCCGCATAGGGACTTGATTCCGCATAGGGACTTGATTCCGCATAGGGACTTGATTCCGCATAGGGACTTGATTCCGCATAGGGACTTGATTCCGCATAGGGACTTGATACCGCAACCCTCGGGCTAACGTACTCTTTATGTTGCACCAACCGCTGTCTGACAACAACGCTAACATAATAAGCTAATGCCTCGCCCGACCCGCGCCAAAAATATTATTTTTTTCTGAACACTTGGTCATCTGGAGGTCCCGCTTCTGGTCAAGACCGGGATCTCCATAAATTTGGACGAAATCGGTGATGACGAGTAAACGTGATTCCCTTTTGAATATGAACGTTGATCTGTATTCTACACTACTGGCAATTAAAATTGCTACACCAGATGATAAACGGCTATTCATTGGAAAAATATATTATACTATAACTGACATGTGATTACATTTTCACGCAATTTGGGTGCATAGATCCTGAGAAATCAGTACCCAGAACAACCACCTCTGGCCGTAATAACGGCCTTGATACGCCTGGGCATCGAGAAACAGAGTTTGGATGGCACGTACAGGTACAGCTGCCCATGCAGCTTCAACACGATACCACAGTTCATCAAGAGTAGTGACTGGTGTATTGTGACGAGCCAGTTGCTTGGCCAACATTGACCAGACGTTTTCAGTTGGTGAGAGATGTGGAGAATGTGCTAGCCAGGGCAGCAGTCGAACATTTTCTGTATCCAGAAAGGCCCGTACAGGACCTGCAACATGCGGTCGTGCATTATCCTGCTGAAATTTAGGGTTTCGCAGGCATCGAATGAAGGGTAGAGCCATGGGTCGTAACACATCTGAAATGTAACGTCCACTGTTCAAAGTGCCGTCAATGCGAACAAGAGGTGACCGAGACGTGTAACCAATGGCACCCCATACCATCACGCCGGGTGATAGGACGGTATGGCGATGACGAATACACGCTTCCAATGTGCGTTCACCGCGATGTCGCCAAACACGGATGCGACTATCATGATGCTCTAAACAGAAGCTGGATTCATCCGAAAAAATGATGTTTTGCCATTCGTGCACCCAAGTTCGTCGTTGAGTACACCATTACAGGCGCTCCTGTCTGTGATGCAGCGTCAAGGGTAACCGCAGCGATGGTCTCCGAGCTGATAGTCCATGCTGCTGCAAACGGCGTCGAACTGTTCGTGCAGATGGTTGTTGTCTTACAAACGTCCCCATCTGTTGACTCAGGGATCGAGACGTGGCTGCACGATCCGTTACAGCCATGCGGATAAGATGCCTGTCATCTCGACTGCTTGTGATAGGAGGCCGTTGGGATCCAGCACGGCATTCGGTATTACCCTCCTGAATCCACCGATTCCATATTCTGCTAACAGTCATTGGATCTCGACCAACGCGAGCAGCAATGTCGCGATACGATAAACCGCAATCGCGATAGGCTACAATCCGACCTTTATCAAAGTCGGAAACGTGAGGGTTCGTATTTCGCCTCCTTACACGAGGCATCGCAACAACGTTTCACCAGGCAACGCCTGTCAACTGCTGTTTGTGAATGAGAAATCGGTTGGAAACTTTCCTCATGTCAGCACGTTGCAGGTGTTGCCACCTGCGCCAACCTTGTGTGAATGCTCTGAAAAGCTAATCATTTGCATATCACAGAATCTTCTTCCTGTCGGTTAAATTTCGCGTCTGTAGCACGCCATCTTCGTGGTGTAGCAATTTTAATGGCCAGTACTGTATTTTACAGATAATGCTAATTAGATGAAATTTCGGGAATGCAAACAGACGGTACTTGTTCATGCACTGATATCAAAGCCCCTTCACGACGATACTGTTATTCTTTTTTCGGTAGACAGTGAGAAAGTACATGCATGATAGACCTCGAAAGTACGTGTCGAAGATGTTGCAGCGCCCGACAGTGGTGTTAGCGAATCTGCACCATTCACGAAACTATCTGTCCGACAGCCAACACTCGGAAGAAATGTCCTAGACCTCCTGGCTAGAAGCGGGTCCCCTCTTTTCAAGTCCGTCACCAATCATTAGTGATCATGATCCTATTAGAGGGACGATGCTCACCAAAGTGAAAAAATCGTCAAAACAGCTGGAAGAGTATATGTGTCTGGTCGAAGTGATTGTGTCACTAAGAGCCTATTTCAAAGACGAACTGAGATCATTTTGTTCGAATACGAGAAACGCAGATTAATCATCCACCTAAATTGCTTTCTAGCTAAACACGTCCCACTTTGGGTTAATGATTCTATCTGGAGAATGGACTTTGGACTCTCGTTACAAAGAGAATAGAAGTAGCTTATACAGGAAAGTTAATGGTAACTCTGCCATCTTTAAGAGGACTTTGCATCATGCATGCAATAATTTTCATTTTCAGATCCTGGTGAATACCTACCAAAATATCCTAGGAAGTGTTGGTCACATGTAACATTAAGGTTAATGAATGGATCCAGCCTTTCCACCGAGCGAGGTGCCGTAGTGGTAAGACTCTGTACTCGAATTCGGAGAGCTGGTGCTTCAAATTCCCCTCTCACCATTTAGTCTTCCTGGGGTTTCCCTGAATCGATTGGAGAAAATTCTGGAATGATTCCTTTGGAAAGGTCAAGGCTGATTTCTTTTCCCATCTTTCCCCAGTACGAGCCCGTGCTCTGTCTCCATTGACCACCTCGTCGGCGAAATGTTAAGCCTTAAATTCTTCGCTCCTTTCTTTTCAAACCTTTCATCTAATCACAAGTGGATCTGTTTGGTGTTAAACTGAAGACAGAGCATTTACAAATGCATTCTCACAAGAGAAGACAGCCACACCAATGTTCGACAGCAGAACACTCACTCAGATGATAAGCTCCCATCCAGTATTGAAAAACCAGTAAAACTATTCAAAGCGAACAAGTCACTACGCCTTGACGGATTTTCTTTTAGATTTTGCATTGATTACGCTGCGGGATTTTGCCCTTTTCCTAACTCATATTTATCGATGAAATCTTGCTCAGAGAATAGTCCCACGTGACCGGAAAAAAGCGCAGGTCATCCCTGCTTTCGAAAAGGGTAACACGACGAATGCATTGAGTTACAGACATCTGTCTGCTGTATTGGCCTAGAAAGAGGAAAAGAAGCTGCTCTGAAAGAATCAGCACGACTTCGCGATATAACAGCCTTGTGTAACACAGGTCACACTAATTATCTTGCAAATAGTACATGCAGTTGAATAGGCAGATTTTACGAGTATATTCCTGTTTCTTCAAAACTGTACTAACACCGTACCACACTGCCGACTTGTAAACTAGATACGATCAGACCAAGTATTTCACAGTCTTATGACTGGCACATCGCACCGGACAGTAAATGTTGAACAGAAAAAAAGTAAGATCGTATATTCCACAAGGAAGCGTAATAAGACCAACAATGTTCTCAATATACGTAAACGGTTTATCAGATAAGAGTCAGCAGCAAAATTAGCTTGTTCACTTGCAGTGATTTTTTTCTACAGGAAAATATCATCTTTCGTTGATCATAAGGAAATCCATTACGACTTGGCTGTAATTTACGCTCGGTGCAATTAAATATGAATGAAAGAATATGTCCATAACAAAAATAACGTGACAATATCCTATTACAAGATTAATAGTGAATCTCTGGAAACCATTACAGCATTTACTCGCAAATATTTAGAGGTAATGGTAAGGAACGATATTAAATGGAGCGATCACGTAAAATGAGTAGTCGAAAGGTGAATGGAAGACTTGGATTCGTTGAAAGGATTCCGCGAAAGTGCAGTGCAAAAGTCACGCACAAGACGCTCTTGCGACCAGTTCTAAATTTCTGCTCCGGAGTTTGGAGCCAGTGTTAAGAAGTCATGACAAGAGACATCCACCGAATTCAGACACACGCTGTTTGGACTGTAACAGTCACGAAACCCTGTTGAGCAAAATTTAGAGAATCGGCATTCGAACAGGAAGACTGTGCGACAATATTGCAGCCCACCATTACATACCGCGTGTAAAAGACCACGAGAGTAAGATAAGAGAGATTAGGGTGCATACGTCGACAAATAGACCATCATTTACCGTCACTCATTACGCGAATCGGGCAGAATATCACTGAAATAGGTACGAAGCACCGCCCGACACAAACTGTTTAGTGGCGCGCGGAGCACAAGCAGTTGCAGAAAACCACAATGCAGGGAAACAAACGACAAGTATATACTGGATTTACTGTCTTTAACCTTGGAATCTGTCTTGTTGTACAAGGAACGTGGAAAGTATGAACGAGGGAAACTCGACGTATGCTATATCAGAAATTTCGGGAAAGGACAGGGACGTTGCAGTCACCCACTAGAGGAAAGTGATAACTTACGTAGAAACATAGTGGTATTTCATGCTCGTCTAAGATAAATGCCTTAGAGCCAACACTGAGTCTGGCCGGCAAACATTGGTATAAATTTAGTGCGTCGTCCACCGCTTCCCCGATGTTACCACGAGCTGTTATGGTGTGGCTTGTGGGCTAGGTCGTGAGCGTATTTTATGGGTTCAGGTGTGAGGCTTTGAAAGGGGCCAAGGGATTAAAGAACGCTGGTAGCGCGAGGGGATGGGACGCAGGGCGCGGCTTTTGTAAGCGCCGGTATCCGAACGCCAGGTGCGTGTCCTCTCTCTGCGCAGCCTGTACCCATCACAGGGCCGCCAAGTCCGTGCTCCATTGTTTACAACAATGTTTGCATTTCTTCGATTTTCATCACCTCCATATCCGTACCAGAAGAGCTAAAGGGTGGAACAAGAATTAGACAAATTCGTGAACGACGGGAGGATCGTCCGTTTTGTGATGCTTGTGGTGTGCACATCTCTGTCCGGCACATTTTAACAGACTGCATTTTATACCGTGATGCAAGGGCAGAAGCACAAGTTGATGGGGATCTGCCTTCTGTTTTAGCTAATGATGAGACGTGTGTGTCTAGGGTTTTTAAGTTTTGTGACGTGTCTGGACTCTGGCCTAAACTTTTAGGCTGGAGGTTTTAGTGTATTGCAGATTGGCTGACTCCTCCCCTTTTTTCCTTGCGGTCAGCCAGCCACTTCCATCTTTATGTTCCGTTTTATATAAATGTTCTGAGTTTTCTTCTTGACAACCGTCTCACTAAGTTACTGAACGGGCGCTGAAGACATTGCTGTCGGGCGCCCAAAAACCGCTCTACTACTACTAAATTCGTGAACGAAAATTTACGCACAAGTAATGTAGCTTATATCGCGCTTTTGCGACTGCAGTAAAAGTGTTATTCAGACTAAACGCTTTTCGCTTTATTTCAAAGCATCCACAACGGCCACCATGGGTACGTTACAAAGGCAGAGTTGCTCGTAGACAAATCTGATGCTTAATATGTATATAAAAGGGACAGTTAGAGCACCAAGAACTATCTCGATCGAGGAGTTGTTTGCTATGGAAAAAAATCAGTATGATATGGTTCCCTGGTGAAATAGCAGTGTTCGCCGAAAGTTACCAGGAACTGAGTCGGGTGCTTAATATTGTGAAACGTGTGTTTGACGGCTCTAATATCGTCACGTAGAATGCGGAATCAAGTACCAGTCATGAGAGCAGGACCGTCAATAGAAATTAATACTTCGCAGCGAAAGCATTTTTTAAAAGCACACGGGAAGCTAAAGCCGGACCTGAACTTCCTGTCTCAGCGGAGACTGCTCCTATTTGTATACACGTTCAATGTGCTCCTATTCATATATACGTAGAATATTCTAGCAAATTATTTAATTCCATAAAGAAGTCCCAGAACTTAATAGAAATCACAAATGGTAAATAATTTCAGTAGGTGAACATCGAAGCAGTTACCCGCACATCTTCATCTTCCGACTATAACCACTACGTGACGACGGACGTCGCAGAACGCGCAGCAATACGCAGATAAAGAAAAAGAAAACTAGAACAATAGCATGTTCAGTGGACATGCTGTACGTTTAATGCTAAACTTGGGCAAGAAAATTTTGAAAAGGTGGACGAAGTTTGCAGTCTTGCATGTACATTGGTGTGCAAAACTTAAAGGACGAAACAGACTTTAACATAATGTGTCGCTGCTAGGTAACATCCATACATATTATACCAGAAAATATGTATGTACTTATGTTCCAAATCTCCTCCTAAGCCATTGTACCGATTTCAACCAAACTTGGTACACATATCACATACTATCTGGTTCAAAATGGCTCTGAGCACTATGGGACTTAACTGCTAAGGTCATCAGTCCCCTAGAATTTAGAACTACTTAAACCTAACTAACCTAAGGAAATCACACACATCCATGCCCGAGGCAGGATTCGAACCTGCGACCGTAGCGGTCGCGCGGTTCCGGACTGTAGCGCCTAGAACCGCTCGGCCACCCCGGCCGGCCATACTGTCTGGGAAGTATCGCTATGGGGGTGAAAACCACCTACCTCACAAAGGGGTGGGGGTGAGGGTGGAGGTGAAAAAAAGTGTGGCTCACGACGCGAGAATACGCAGATTTTATTCATCCAGTATTTCAGAATGAGAGGACGTAGACACTTGGAGCAACCTTTACATATAGTTTCAAATCTCTGCGTAACTTTTTCTCGCTAACAGCCCCCAGCAAATGATGAATCGAAATAAGTTTATCGCTTACTACATTTTCGCTCTTCATAGAGTAAAACTGCTGCATCAGACATGACGTTTTAGTTTGTTGCTGCTTTACTACTAACTGTGTTCACGACACAGTTAACAAACAGTTTTCAGCATATACCACTGAATGTACAAGAATAATTATATCATTATTAGACATACAGTTCAGGAGATATGACGTCGTAAATACTTAGATGCGTGAAAAACTGCCGCATCATGTATGACGTTTAAATTTATTACTTATTTGTTATTAACTCTATTCGCAATACATTTCGCAGACAGTATTCACATACGCCACTGGACGTACCCATAAAATATATCAATGTGCGACACATTGTTCAGGAGATATGACGTCATAAATATTGAACTGCATGAAAACTAAATTGCACGGCGAAATTCGCTAGAGACATAGGTGAATTATTTGTGCAAAAATCTGAGTGAAATATGTTAAATATATATGACGTGTGTATGCGGGCAAAGCTACGGGTAAAAGCTCATTGTAAACCTTTGGATGGAATTCAACCACTTGGTACACATACTACTTACTGTCTGGAAAGAAACACTGTGGGGGTAAGAACCAGCAATATCGTATTGAGATATGGGTAATAACGTGGGGAGAGAACGGGGTAGGACGAGATGGACAGGCAGAGAAGAGGAAGGAGGAGATGGTCACTGATAGGGGGAGGAGGAGATAGACATTGAAAGGTA
Organism: Schistocerca nitens; assembly: GCF_023898315.1. NCBI lineage: Eukaryota > Metazoa > Arthropoda > Insecta > Orthoptera > Acrididae > Schistocerca > Schistocerca nitens. Next base: position 804,499,292 of record NC_064616.1, on the reverse strand, counting down.
GACCGAGCGAGGTGGCGGAATGGTTAGCACACTGGACTCGCTTTCGGGAGGACAACGGGTCAAACCCGCGACCGGCCATCCTGATTTAGGTTTTCCGCGATTTCCCTAAATCGCTTCAGGCAAATTCGTGATGGTTCCTTTGATAAGGTACGCCTGACTTCCTTCCCCATCCTTCCCTAATCCGATGGGACCGATAACCTCGCTGTTTAGTCCCCTCCCCGATATCAATCAACCAACCAGAGAGAAACGGAAGAAAAAGATGGACAGAGAGAAGGGGGAGGAAAACAAAAATGACACTTAACTCAAAGAAGATATTTATACTGTTGTCACAGGGAGCCATGATGGCCTCCTTGATTCTGCAAAACGCCGAACTTAGATATTAGCGTGGAGTGTGATCACCAGCGACGGCACTGCATGCTCTGCAACGCGCTCCCAAGCTGGCCACAAGGTTGGTAAAGAGGTCTTGTGGTTGGGGGCTCCATTCCTGCGCCAGTGCGGTTGACAGTTCTTGGATGGCCTCTACTGCACGTGGACGCGCTGCGATAGGTGTCCCCAATGCATCCCACTCGTGCTCGATGGGATTTAAGTCGGGGAAATGGGCAGGCCAGGCCATTTGCCGAATATCCCTTCGTTGCAAGAGCTCCTTCACTTGTGCTGTTTGACGCGATCACGCATTGTCATCCATAAAAATGAAGTCAGGGCCGAATGCATCCCGAGAAGAGGCACATGGGGAAGGAGTACCAGGTCACAGTAACGTTAAGGGGGGTAGGACGTCAAACGGGCCGACTTGGAGCAGGAGAGGCACCACAGCACATTTTAATTTCCACTGTCTATACTTTTACAAATAAATTCATAAAACTTTAACAACATGACCAGGAAGGATTCAGGATTCATACACATAGCAGTGGAAGCTCAAAAACTTAACAAAACACATTTTTTTACATGTGAAATTTCATCATTTTTTCACTTACTACTGGCTGCATTTGTTGCTATAGGTACACTTTTCTTTCTAAGTAAGAGAGATTCGTCGATGACTTTTGCACAGCATACAAACCATAGTTACAGGTGTATGAAACTGTAGAAGTTATTTAATTTATGAAAAAATGAATGAACTGTTACATTTTAAACTTCATGTTTAGAAAAAATTCAAGTTTTATAGTTAATTATCTCAATTTTTTCCACAGCTTTTTAATAGATTTGGAAAATTCTAGAGTTTCATACAGCTGTAACTACTGTTTGTATGCTATGAAAAATTCATCGAAGAATCTCTCTTACTTAGGACGAAAAGTGTACCTAGAGCAACAAATGCAGCCAGTAATAAGTGAAAAAATGATGAAATTTCACATGTAAAAAAAAGTATTTTGCTACGTTTTTGAACTTCCACTGCGATAAGTGTGAGTCCTCAATTCTTCCTGGTCATGGTGACAAAGTTTTATGAATTTATTTGTAAAAGTATAGACAGTAGAAATTAAAATGTCGTGTGGTGACTCTCCTGCTCCAAGTCAGCCCGTTTGACGTCCTACCCCCTTTAACCGGTGAAAGTACCATGTTCAAAGATTTGGGGGTCAATACACCCATGTAACATTGTGCCTCCCGACACCATAGCACCTGGACCACTAAAACGATCATGGTCGGCGATGTTCCTGTGTGCATTACGTATCCTCATACGGCGAGAGGTGGAAACACACGATGCACCCAGGAACATTGTCGAACATGATCGTTTTGGCGGTCCAGGTGTTATGGTGTGGGGAGGCATAATGTTGCATGGGCGGGCTGACCTCCAAATCTTTGAGCATGGTAACTCACTGGTCAACGTTATTGTGACACTGTACTTCTCCAACGGGAGGATATTCGCCGAATGAAGTGGCTTCCCCGACTTAAATACCATCGAGCACCTGTGGGGTGTGGTGGACGTCCACATGCACCAACGACCATCCAGCTGTCGTCAGCCTCGCTGGTGGTGGAATGGAACTCCTTACCAGCCTTGTGGCCATACGGGAGCACGTTGCAGTGCATGCACTGCCGTCCGTGGCGATTACGCGCCCATTAAAAACTATTTTCTGTCTTTTGTAATGACGAGAGGACCATCACGAAGCGCGGTGACTGCACTGTAAATATTCTCTTTAAACAAAGTGTCATTTTTGTTCATCTCATTGCGTATTTCTTTCATTTACGTTCAGTACTATTCTGTAGCACATCTCTATACGTGGTCCAAGTTTCATCGAGCTATGTTACTTGGTAGTGACACGTCATGTGAGAATTACTTTCGTCCTTAAGTTTTGCACATCAGTGTAGAATAGGCAAAGAAGGAGAATACAGGGAAGACAGAGCAGCAAGGATTGCACAACGCAAAAAGGGCTTCCTATACAAAGAAGCAACCGGAGACATGAAAGATATAAACCTTGTGACAGCTATAGTGGCAAAACATTAACAATGGGGACGTCAGAAATGAAACCATTGGAGGCCTTTCAAGTGTCGTGTTACGGAGGAGGAATAAAGAATCGATGGATTGATCGTGCAATTGGTGAAGACATCTTGCAATGAGTCAACGATAAAAATGCCTAACAAAGAACATAATGAACCAAAGAGAGAGATTGGTTTCTCATATATTACATTAGTCATTAGTGAAATTTTTAGTTCAAGAAATGGTGGAAGGCATGAATCGCAGATGAAGGCCTTTGTATGTGTGTAAAAGATAGATCGGCAATGATGTGTAATGTAGCAGTTGTGCTAAAATGGATAGCTGGCAAATGACAGGATTGGAGGGAGAGCTGCATCAAATCATCACCGAAGCAAAAACACATCAGATGTAAGTACAAGTGACAACTTCGTGGCGTTAGTAATGCTTCGTGGATATTCAGAGAGAATCTCAAAGAACTTAGTGCGAGATCCTTAAGTGTGCGAATTCTTCACAAGGAGTCTTGGTGAATGACGTGTGATTCAGCGTTAGATTTCCTCCTACTACTAAGCAGAGCGCGATAAAACGGTTTGTCGACGCATGTCTTCAGTTGCACTCATTTTAGTATGGCATAAATTTACCTTAGATTTCCGGAGCGACGGAGTGTGCAACATGACTGGAAATACGCGCAAGTCGTTCCTACTTATGAACAAGATCGTAAGACCGACACGCAAAGACGTGTGCAACATGACTGGAAATACGCGCAAGTCGTTCCTACCTACTAACAAGATCGTAAGACGGACACACAAAGACGTAAAATCTATCTCAATGACTTAAATTTCTTGCCACAAGAATTTTGGGTGAGAATTATAATGAATTTTCGGGAAATCGAGCAACTGCAAACACCGGTCGTGTGAAACGCAGCTTCTTCTGTTAATTCATACGGGGTGTCCATGAAGGAATCCCCGATTTCAGAATTAAATATCTCAAACGAACAATGAAATTTGTCATCACGTCCTGCAGTGTCTCAAGGGAAATACATTAAGAGTCCACACAGATCGCCGATTCAAGCTCGTCCATCTTGGTGGGATGGTTCCGGCAGACAGTGTCTCTCAATGTGACCACAAAAAGTAGTCACAAGAAGTCAAATCAGAAGAATACGGAGGTCAATCCATACACGTGCCGGTAAATTTGCACTAATGCAACGCAATTGTTCCAAAATTGCAACGTAACGTTGACTAGTGATCGGGCATTTTCGGAACCTCAAAATCGCCAGTTTTATTTATTAGCGACTCCATTTCATCTGTGAACCACATATAGCCAACAGCAAATCCTCCTTTATCAGTCAAACGGTTCACAAAATCAGCCCTCTGTAACACAATTCAGCTATGGCGTGCTGACTTTGGATTTTGCGTGGAAACAAGTGTAGCTCTGTTACAGTATTTTCTGCGTGCTGGAACACTTGAAACCAGTCTCTGCTCTAATTGTTCGGACGGATGTCCCTGGATTTTGCTGAATAATCCAAGAAATCGTGGAAATATTTTCAGGGGTATCCCCTGCTAGATCATCAACAACGCTACTAGTCCGTTGGAACCGGCCGCTGTGGCCGAGCGGTTTTAGGCGCTCCAGTCCGGAACCGCGCTGCTGCTACGGTCGCAGGTTCGAATCCTGCCTCAGGCATGGATATGTGTGATGTCCTTAGGTTAGTTAGGTTTAAGTAGTTCTAAGTCTAGGGGACTGATGACCTCAGATGTTGTCCCTTAGTGCTTAGAGCCATTTTTGTCTGTTGGAATTTGGCGAAGAGCTTGGGAATGGTTTTCACATCGGGTCCTGTTGCAACAGTAAACCGTGTTTGAAAACTGCGCCTATTTACCGCAGGGCTGTGTTCTAACCTGTAGTATACCTGTACCAGAAAAATACGTTGTTCAGTGGAATACATGATTTAAACTTCTTCCTTCGGTACGCTAACCGCCTTTTACTCTTTAACGGTGGAGATGAAAGCTCTGAGCTGCGGCGCACAATTTATAGAGACTACGTATTGCGATTACAGTGCCATCTGTTAGCAGCTTTTCGAACTATTTAGAAACTTTTGTGTAACTTCTGCACAAACTGCTTACAACTTTCACAATAAACATATGTTTTTTTGCACTCGTCTATCGATCTTAGCTTTCGAGATGTTTAATTCTGAATTCAGGGCTCTTTCGCTTGGCACCTGCATTGACACCTTAGCGAGCAAACCATGATTTGACTCGTTTATTTATCTTTGGTCTGAAGTACCAGTATACATTAAGTTGTCAAGATTATTGACAACTATTAGCAGTCTGGCACACTTACAACCATTGTTTAAAAGCCAAAAGTACTTAAAAGCTAAAACTGAGTATTATTTAGAAAAGTAAGTGTATTTCTTTACATCTAAATTTTTCAGGTGATCGTAAGTTTAACTTCGCGAATAGCTGGCTGTTTTTCAAGGAGTTTCCTTGTGGGGTGGGGGAGTGGCTATGAACGTAAAAAAACAGTATTCCTTTTGAGTCCATAGACCTATCACAGCACTGCACTGAACAGATATTTGAAAAATGTTCAGGGGCAGTTGAATTTAATGAAACTAAACTTCTAATAGTTGTTGTTTATAGGTCCCGGTAACTGATGTCAGAGCATTTCTGCTTAAGCTAGAGAGGGCTCTTGATTCACTTTGTAGGAAGTAGCAGAAATTAGTTATATGTGGTGACTTCAATATATATTTTGTCTATGATGGTGCAAGGAATAGGATGTTGGTAGATCTCCTAAATTCGTATGATCTGAGGCAGGCTGTGTTTTATTCAAACTAGTTTTTTAAACCTTGTCAAGGAACAAGAGTGGCAGGATGTTTATAATGCAGATAACATAGATGATAAATATAATGCTTTCCTTAACACATTTCTCATGCTCTTTGAGAGTTGCTTTCCATTAGAACGTTCTAAACGGGGTACTAGCAATAATAGGTGGCTGACTAGTGGGATAAGGATATCATGTACAACAAAGAGGGAATTATATAAAAATGCTAGAAGTAGTCACAATCAAGCTGCAGTAGCGCATTACAAACAGTACTGTAAGGTGCTTAATAATGTTATTAGGAAGAGAATAGCTAATTCACAGGATAAAATTAAAACCATATGGTCAGTTGTGAAGGAAGTGTCTGGTCAGCAGCACTAGGTCGACGATATAAAGTCAGTTCGCAGTAAAAATATTTCTGTTACTGATAAATCAGATATATGTACAGTGTTTAACAATCATTTTCTGAGCATTGCTGGTGAATTAAACAAAAATTTAGCTTCTACAGGGAATCATATAACACTCTTGGAAAATGCCTTTCCGAGATTGATGTCTGAAATACTCCTCTGTGATACAGATAAGAGGGAGATGGAGTCAATAATTAAATCACTGAAGACTAAGGACTCTCATGGTTATGATGGAGTGCCTAGCAGAATATTAAAGTGCTGTGCTGCACATGTTAATCCTGTCCTTAGTTACATTTGTAATTTTTCAATGGTCAGTTTCCTGAACGATTAAAGTACTTTATAGTAAAGCCGCTTCAATAAAAGGAAGAAACGGATAACACAGAAAATTTTAGACTTATTCCCATGTCATCAGTGTTTGCTAAAGTTATTGAAAAGGCCGTGTATGTAAGGATAATTGATCATTTTATATCACACGATTTGCTATCAATTGTACAGTTCGGCATTAGAAGTCGCTTAACAACTGAAAATGCTATAATCTCTTTTCTCTGTGATGTACTGTATGGGTTAAACAAAAGTTTTCGAACGCTAGGCATATTTTTTGATTTAACTAAGGCGTTTGATTGTGTTGATCACAAAATATTGCTCCAGAAGTTGGACCAGTGATTTCAAAAATCTTAGCAGTAATCCACGCGCTTTCAAATCGAAACTAAAGAGTTTCGTACGGGGTCACTCCTTCTATTCTGGCGAGCATTTCCTTGAAAAAGAAAGTTGATTCTTGTTGTATTGTTAATTACTTTTACTTAAACTTACGGATTGACTTTTTTCGGTTTCATAAACATTTTATTTTTATCTGTTATTACTTTTATGTTGTAATTTCATGTACTGATACGTTACATGACCTTGGAGATTTACTCCTCAATTTGGTCCTACGAAACTTGACGTGTAAATAAAATAACATACTATGTGGTAATTTGGTAACACAGGAGGCATTTGACCATTGACCATTGCAGATATATCTGAGAAACTGTAGCATAATATATGCCATTCGTAGTGTGAAATCTTTACAGTCGTATCACTATATTGGACTTCTCAACCATTACCACTTTGTTGAACTCACAATCTGAGTATAATCCTACAACCAAACATTTACTACCACTCATATTTAGACTGTACATTACAGAAAATGACATCATCTTAATACGTGAGTTATGCCATGGTAGCAGCTTGATGAGTGGTGCTGATGATGGCGATATTGGGAATTCAATGTCTGGGAATATTTGTCGTATATCAGCTAGCCTGTCGCTGTGACTGCTGCTGCAGTGCATATGCTGTCCGCGTTTCCTGATCCCATAATTGCCGTGGTGGTCGTGCAGACAATAGAATTTTAAACACCTGCATGTTCTGGTCCAACATTTCAGCTAGTGCCGCATCACGGGGGCTTTTCTCTTTTGAAAAATAAAAAATAAAAATCCTAAGTAGAAACACACCTAATGTTAATAAATAGGTGATCATTTATGAAAAAAGAAAAAATCGCCAGAATTTCCAAAAAACATACAGACTATTAATAAATATATATTCATTTGTGGAAAAAAGAAAAAGCGTTGGTATATCTAAAAACACATAGGATATTAATAACTGATTAATAATGAGCGAGATGTATGTACTAATACTTACTTTCGAACGTGACACTTTTTTCTATTCTTGTCAGAGACAGTGGCTGATGGCGCTTCATGATCCTTTCACTACAGTGTATAGGCCTTGAGTGATGAAACACAGTTGGAATAGTAATAAAAAGGGTCGAGGGCATGGGGAGAATGATTCGTATTGGACTAGAAGAAGAAGAAGGCGACAGAGGGGGATGGTGACCTTCGTTTCCCCGCCCTTTTTATGTCACGTAAGTACCCTACAAGTACGTGAGGTATTTGCTTACATCCGGACCTTCAATGGCCCACACACAATTACCTTACAGATGTGGGCAGTGGAAGGGGAGAAAACTTGACACATTTCAAGTTACATCCTGACCTTGAATGTACCAAACCCAAGTGGCTGACAGGTTTGAGGAGAGGAGGATAGATTTCTCGGAAGTGTTGCTGTGACCTTGACATAAAATCATTATCTGCCCTCAAACCCTCCCTGCCCCTCAACTACCAGCCAACGGAGACCACGGGTCCCTTGTAACAAAATGCTCATAAATTAGTCCTGAACAGCATCTAAAAATTCGTGTTTGGGTTCACCCTACATAAATAACCTGGCAGATGTCCGCCTCCATAGCTGAGTAGTCAATACGGCAGAAAGTCATGCCAGGGGGCCAGGTTCGATTATTGGCCGGGTCGGAGGTTTTCTCCACTCGGGGAGTAAGTGTTGTGTTGTCTTCATCATCACTTCATCTTCACCGACACGCAAGTCGCCGAAGTGGCCTCAACTAAAAATACTTGCAGCAGGCGACCGGTCTACCCGACGGGAGGCCCTAGCCACACGCGCATTTACATTACCTGGCAGATGGAGTCTGTAGCCGTATGAGGCTCTTTCAAGATTACGTAGTTCTGCATGGGGAGGTGAAAGCGTTAGAAATTACAGTAAAAATGCAGACAGACGGTTAGCGCCCTGAGCGAAGATTAATAGCTGGCATTAAATGTAAATAAAAGTACTATAATGTGCGTAAACAGACGAATCGATTCGATATCGTTTAACTACACTGTCGTCCACTAATTGCTGCAGTCATTCATGGTCTTTAAGTATCTATAATTTTCTGTCCGAAGTGGTTTATGGCGGTACAGCCTCATGATACTGTCCGTGAGGAAGGCAGATGCCAGTCTCGGATGTATTGAAGGAATGCTAAAGTCGCAATAGAGGTTGGTTACAAAATCTTCGTTCGGAGAATTGCTTAGTATTGTTCGTAGATCTCGGAGCCCTTCCAATTACATTATCGGAAGAGACAGAAAAGACTCAGAGACGTTGGGTTGGGTTGTTGTGGGGGAGGAGACCAGAGAGCGAGGTCATCGGTCTTATCGGATTAGGAAAGGACGGAGAAGGACGTCAGCCGTGCCCTTTCAAAGGAACCATCCCAGCATTTGCCTGGAGCGATTTAGGAAAATCACGGAAAACTTAAATCAGGAAGCCCGGACGCGGGGTTGAACCGTCGTCCTCCCGAATGTCACAGTAATGTTCAACGAACTGCAGATGTTAGTGAAATACTTTCTGGACCGTGGAGAGCTTTACAAAATTCAAAAAATTCACGTTATGAGTCAAGGAACTTACTCCTCCTCTCCAACATACATCTCGCGTAATGTTCAGTACGGTAAAACTAGTGAAATTCGGGCTCATATCTTTTACGTGACAATTACGTGTAACTCTCGCGAATGGATTAGGAACCACGGGAAAACACTATGCAATCCCCGCCACACACCTTGCGGTGCCTTGACCCATGCATGTGGAGATTACTTCCTTACGCTTGCCCTTGTGTATATTATACTCGTACTTAATGTACTACGACCGTCATACCCTAGCAACTGATCTGGCAGAGTGCCCGAAAAAATTCTGGTCGTACGTAAAATCGCTAAGTTGGTCGAAGCCTTTCATCCAGTTAGCTGTCGACAAGTCTGGTGTGTCAGTTGAAAGTAGCAAAATGAAATTCGACATTTTAAGTTTCACGTTCAAGAAATCGTTCACGCAGGAGAATCGTACAAATATACCGTCGTTTGACCATCGAACAGACTCCTGCAATGAGGACATAGTACTAAGCATACCTGGGGTAAAGAAACAAATGAAACAGTTGAAAAGAAATAAGTCGCCAGGTCCGGATGGAATCCCATTTCTGTTATTTAAAGAGTACTCTACGGCATTGGCCCCTTACTTAGGTTGCATTTATTGTGAATCTCTAACCGAGCACAAAGTCCCCAGCAACTCGAAACACGCACAGGTGACTCCTGTGTATAAGAAGGGCAAAAGAACGGACACGCAAAATTACAGACCAGTACCCCTAGCATCGGCTTGCTGTGGGATCTGTGAACATATTCTTAGTTCGAATATAATAAAGTTTCTTGCGACTCAGAAGCTTATGTCCACGAATCAGCATGGTTTTAGACAGCATCGCTTGTGCAAAGCTCAGCTTGCCCTTTTCTCACATGATATACTCCGAACTGTGGATGAAAGGTAACAAGCAGATTCTACACTATTGGCCATAAAAATTACTACACCAAGAAGAATTACAGATGATAAACGGCTATTCATTGGACAAATATATTATACTAGAACTGCCTTGTGATTACATCTTCACGCAATTTGGGTGCATGAATCCTGAGAAATCAGTACCCAGAACTACCACCTCCGGCCGTAATAACGGCCTTGATACACCTGGGCATTGATTCAAACAGAGCTTGGATGGCGTATACAGGTACAGCTGCCCATGCAGCTTCAACACGATACCACAGTAATCAAGAGTAGTGACTGGCGTATTGTGACGAGCCAGTTGCTCGGCCACCCTTGACCAGACGTTTTCAATTGGCGAGAGATCTGGACAATGTGCTGGCCAGGGCAGCAGTCGAACATTTTCTGTATCCAGAAAGGCCCGTACAGCACCTGCGACATGCGGTCGTGCATTATCCTGCTGAAATTTAGGGTTTCGCAGGGATCGAATGAAGGGTAGAGCCACGGGTCGTAACACATCTGAAATGTAACGTCCACTGTTTAAAGTGCCGTTAATGCGAACAAGAAGTGACCGAGACGTGTAACCAATGGCACCCCATACCATCACGCCGGGTGATAGGACGGTATGGCGATGACGAATACACGCTTCCAATGTGCGTTCACCGCGATGTCGCCAAACACGGATGCGACCATCATGATGCTGTAAACAGAAGCTGGATTCATCCGAAAAAATGACGTTTTGCCATTCGTGCATCCAGGTTCGTCGTTGAGTACACCATCGCAGGCGCTCCTGTCTGTGATGCAGCGTCAAGGGTAACCGCAGCCATGGTCACCGAGCTGATAGTCCATGCTGCTGCAAACGGCGTCGAACTGTTCGTGTAGATGATTGTTGTCTTGCAAATGTCCCCATCTGTTGACTCGGGGATCGAACGTGGCTGCACGATCCGTTACAGCCATGCGGATAAGATGCCTGTCATCTCGACTGCTAGTGATACGAGGCCGTTGGCATCCAGCACGGTGTTCCGTTTTGCCCTCCTAAACCCACTGATTCCATATCCTGCTAACAGTCATTGGATCTCGACCAACGCGAGCAGCAATGTCGCGATACGATAAACCGCAACCGCGATAGGCTACAATCCGACCTTTATCACAGACGGAAACGTGATGGTGCGCATTTCTCCTCCTTACACGAGGCATCAAAATAATGTTTCACCAGGCAACGCCGGTCCACTGCTGTTTGTGTATGAGAAATCGGTTGGAAACTTTCCTCATGTCAGCACGTTGTAGGTGTCGCCACCTGCGCCAACCTTGTGTGAATGCTCTGAAAAGCTAATCATTTGCATATCACCACATCTTCTTCCTGTCGGTTAAATTTCGCGTCTGTAGCACGTCATCTTCGTGGTGTAGCAATTTTAATGGCCAGTAGTGTATATTTCTAGATTTGTGGAAGGCGTTCGACACGGTGCCCCGTCGCAGACTGTTACAGAAGGTACGAGGATATGGAATAGGTTTTCAGATGTGTGAGTGGCCCGAAGACTTCTTAAGTAATAGAACCCAATATGTTCATCAGACAACGGTGCCGTCAGGAGTGCCCCAGGGAAGTGTGATAGGATCGCTGTTGTTCTCTATATTCATAAATGAATTGACGGACAGGGTGGGCAGCAGTCTGCTGTTGTTTTCTGATGATGTTGTGGTGAACGGTAAGTTTAGTGACTGTAGGAAGATACAAGACGACTTAGACAAAATTTCTAGTTGGTTTGATGAACGGCAGCTAAATCTAAATGTAAAAAAAAATGTAAGTTAACGCGGATGAGTAGGAAAAACAAACCTTTAGTGTTCGGATACAGCATTAGTAGTGTCTTGCTTGGCACAGTCACGTCCTTTAAATATCTGAACGTAACGCTATAAAGCGATATGAAAGGGAACGAGCATGTGGGGACAGGTAGGAAAGGCGAATGATCGACTTCGGTTTATTCAGAGAATTCTGGGAGGGTGCGGTTCATCTGTAAAGAAGACCGCATATAGGACGCTAGTGCGACCTGTTCTGTATACTGGTCCAATCCGTACCAAGTCAGATCAAAGGAAGACATCGATGCAATTCACAGGTGGGCTGCTAGACTTGTTACTGATATGTTCGAACAACACGCAAGTGTTACAGAGATGCTTCGGGAACTCAAATGGGTATCCCTGGGGGGAAGGCGACGTTCTTTTCGAGGAATACCACTGAGAAAATTTAGAGAACAAGTGCTTGAAGCTGACTGCAGAACGATTATGTTGCCTCAAACATTCATTGCGCGTAAGGACCACGAAGGTAAGATATGAGAAATTATGGCTCACACGAAGGCATATAAGATAGTTGTTTTTCCCTCATTCTATTTGCGAGAGGAACAGGAAAGGAAATGACTAATAGTGGTGCAGGGTACCCTCCGCCACGCGTCGTAGGGTAGATTGCGGAGTATCGGTGTAGATTTAGCTGTATAACGCTTTCTCAGAAAATTATATCGAAAAATTAGTTAAGGAGCCCACTCTAAGTGTAAACGGTCGCGAAAACGTTCTTGACCTCTTAGCAACAAATAATCTTGAGCAAATTGGCAACATCATGACGGATAAAGTGATTAGCGACTACAAGGTTGTTGTAGGAAGAATGAATACTGTAACATTCAAATCTACCAAAATTAAACGTAGTATATGCCTGTTTGAAAAAGGAGATAAAAATTCGCTTGACTCCTGCGGAAGAGACAGCCTCCCCTCCTTCCAATCTCACTATGTAAGCGTAGACAAGATTTAGTTTAAATTCAAAGAAGCAGTGTCGACGGCAACTGAAAGATGTAAAGTAATAAGAGATGGCACTGATTCCACATGTTGAACAAAACGGGTCGGAACACTGTTGAAGCAACGAAAAAAGTATCCCAAATTTAAAAGAACACAAAATCCCCAAAACTGGAGAAGTTTTACGGAAACTCGAAATTTAGCACGAACTCTGGCAGAAAACCCAAAGAGATTCTAGTCGTATGTAAAGAACACCAGCGGCAACATGCAGTTAATACGTTCACTACGCAATAGCGGCGGTAATGTTGTTGCTGACAGTGCCACTAAAGCAGAGTTACTAAACACGGTTTTTCGGACTTGCTTCAACAAGGGAGAAGAAGTAAATATTCCATAATTATAATCAAGAACAACTGTCAACATGAGTAGCTTAGACATAAAAAAAAATGGTTCAAATGGCTCTGAGCACTATGGGACTCAACTGCTGTGGTCATTAGTCCCCTAGAACTTAGAACTACTTAAACCTAACTAACCTAAGGACATCACACACATCCATGCCCGAGGCAGGATTCGAACCTGCGACCGTAGCAGTCGCACGTTTCCGGACTGCGCGCCTAGAACCGCGAGACCACCGCGGCCGGCAGCTTAGACATAGATATCCACGGTGTAACGAAGCGGCTTAAGTCACTTAATAAAAGCAAGGCCTCAGGTCCAGACTACAGGGTGGTCCATTGATAGTCAGCGGGCCAAATATCTCACGAAACAAGCATCAAACGAAAAAACTACAAAGAACGAAACTTGTCTAGCTTGAAGGGGGAAACCAGATGGCACTATGGTTGGCCCGCAAGATGGCGCTGCCATTGGTCAAACGGATAACAGCGTTCCTTTTTCTTTTTTTTTTTTGGAACCCCAATTTTTTATTACATATTCGTGAACTACGTAAAGAAATGTGAATGTTTTAGTTGGACCACTTTTTTCGCTTTGTGATAGATGGCGCTGTAATAGTCACAAACGTGTAAGTACGTGGTATCACGTAACATTCCGCCAGTGCGGACGGTATTTACTGCGTGATACATTACCTTTGTTAAAATGGACCGTTTACCAATTGCGGAAAAGGTCGAAATCGTGTTGACGTAGACTATTGTGATCAAAATGCCCAACGGGCCTGTGCTATATGTATGCTGCTCGGTATCCTGGACGCCCTCATCCAAGTGCCCGGACAGTTCGTCGGATAGTTACGTTATTTAAGGAAACAGGAAGTGATCAGCCACATGTGAAACGTCAACCACGACCTGCAACAAATGATGATGCCCAAGTAGGTGTTTTAGCTGCTGTTGCGAGTAATCCGCACATCAGTAGCAGACAAATTGCGCGAGAATCGGGAATCTCAAAGACGTCGGTGTTGAGAATGCTACATCAACATCGATTGCACCCGTACCATATTTCTATGCACCAAGAATTGCATGGCGACGACTTTGAACGTCGTGTACAGTTCTGCCACTGGGCACAAGAGAAATTACGGGACAATGACAGATTTTTTGCACGCGTTCTATTTAGCGACGAAGCGTCATTCACCAACAGCGGTAACGTAAACCGGCCTAATATGCACTATTGGGCAACGGAAAATCCACGATGGCTGCGATAAGTGGAACATCAGCGACATCGGTGGGTTAATGTATGGTGCAGCATTGTGGGAGGAAGGATAATTGGCTCCCATTTTATCGATGGCAATGTAAATGGTGGAATGTATGCTGATTTCCTACGTAATGTTCTACCGATGTTACTACAAGATGTTTCACTGCATGAGAGAATGGCGATGTACTTCCAACATGATGGATGTCCGGCACATAGCTAGCGTGCGGGTGAAGCGATATTGAATAGTATATTTCATGACAGGTGGATTGGTCGTCGAAGCACCATACCATGGCCCGCACGTTCACCGGATCTGACGTCCCCGGATTTCTTTCTGTGGGGAAAGTTGAAGGACATTTGCTATCGTGATCCACAGGCAACGCCTGACAACATGAGTCAGCGCATTGTCAATGCATGTGCGAACATTACGGAAGGCGAACTACGCGCTGTTGAGAGGAATGTCGTTACACGTATTGCCAAATGCTCTGAGGTTGACGGACATCATGTAGAGCATTTATTGCATTAATGTGGTATTTACAGGTAATCACACTCTAGCAGCATGAGTTCTCAGAAATGATAAGTTCACAAAGGTACATGTATCACATTGGAACAGCCGAAATAAAATGTTCAAACGTACCTACGTTCCGTATTTGAATTTAAAAAACCTACCTGTTACCAACTGTTCGTCTAAAATTGTGAGCCATATGTTTGTGACTGTTAGAGCGCCATCTATCACAAAGCGAAAGAAGTGGTCCAACTAAAACATTCATATTTCTTTACGTACTATACGAATAGGTAGTAAAAAATGAGGGTTCCTATTTAAAAAAAACCAGTTGATATCCGTTTCACCTATGGCAGCGTCATCTAGCGGGCCAACCATAGCGCCATCTGGTTTACCCCTTCAAGCTAGATTAGTTTCGTTCTTTGTAGTTTTTTCGTTTGACGCTTATTTCGTAAAATATTTGGCCCGGTCACGATCAAGGGATCACCCTGTATATTCCAGTTAGGTTCATTTCACGGCATGCTGATGCAATAGTTCCATACTGAGCAGTCATATACAATTCTCGCTCGTCGAAAGCTCCTTAGCTAAAGACTAGACAGTTGCACAAGTCATACCAATATCCAAGAAAGGAAGTAGAAAAAATCTGCTGAATTACAGACCCATATCACTAACGTTGATTTGCAGTGGGAGTTTGCAACATATACTGTGCCCAAACATCATGAATTACCTCGAAGAAAACGATTTATTGAGAGATACCCAACACGGATTAAGAAAATATCGTTCTTGTAAAACACAGCTAGCTCTTCATTCACACGAAATAATGAGTGATATAGACAGGGGAAGTCGATTTGATTACATATTTATAGATTTCGAGAACACTTTCGACAACGTTCCTCACAAGCGACTTCTAATCAAATAACGCGCGTACGGAGTATCGTTTCAGTTGTGCGACTCGATTCGTGCTTTCCTGTCAGAAAGTATGTTCATAGTAAATGACGGAAAATCATCGAGTAAAACAGATGTAATATATGGTGTTTCCCAAGGAAGTGTTATAGGCCGTCTACTGTTCTGATGTATATAAATGATTTATGAGACAATCTGAACAGTTCTCTTAGATTGCTTTCAAATGATGTTGTCATTTACCGTCTTGTAAAGTCATCAAATGATCAGATCCAACTGCAAAATGATTTAGACAAGACACCTGTATAGTGCGAAAAGTGGCAACAGAATCTAAATAATGAAAAGCGTAAGTCATCCACATGAGTACTAAAAGCAAACAGCTGAATTTTTGTTATACGATAAGTCACACGAATCTAAAGCTGTGAATCCAACTAAATACTTAGGGACTATAATTATGAATAACTAAAACTGTAACGTTCACACAGATTACGTTGTGAGGAAAGTGAACCAAAGACTGCGACTTCTAATCAAATAACACTTAGAAGGTGGAACAGGTCTACTAACAGACTGCCTACTCTACGCTTGTCCATCCTCTTCTAGAGCATTGCTGAACGGGATAGGATTCACGTCTTATATGACTGACAGAGGACATCGAACATGTTTAAGAAGGGCAACTCGTTTTGTATTTTCGCTGCGTAGGGGAGAAAGTACCACGGATACGATACGCGAATTGGGGTGGCAGTCATTAAAACGAAGGCATTTTTCGTTGCGGCAGGATCTTCTCATGAAATTTCAATCACCAACTTTCTCCTCAAATTGCGAAAACATTTTACTAGGGAGAAATGATCACTATATTAAAATAATCACTCGCACGGAAAGATTTAAGTGTTTGATATCCCCCGCACTGTTCGTTAGTGGGACGACAGAGAAACAGCTTGAAGGTCGTGAACTCTCTGTCAGGAATTTAATTGTGAACTGCAGAGTAATCATGTTGATGTAGGTTGTGCTGTTGAAACCACGTGTACTGCACCTCGTTTTCAAATACTGAGTTTAAAAATTGTTGCACCATCTAGATGTAGCTTTTCACTGTGCACTGTATCAGGAAAGAATGTCGTCAGCACACGAAACACCCAGTTTTTGTGTCGATTTTCCATAGCCCGCATACGTGATTTCTGTGCATTCACATATCCAACAAGGCGAAACTATAGGCCTGCCTCGTCGAACGGAAACCAATCATAGAGTTCTTTATTAAATGGAGTTACAGAAGTCATGAACTATTGAAAGAAAGATATAAGTTTTTCATTATCCCCAGGTGACAACTCACGAGCACCACGACTTTCATGCAGATGTACCTTTTAACACTTGCGTAATACCGTGTGGGCACTATCAGAGGAGTGATTGGCTATACAGGCTGCTTCAGCTGCCTCTACCTATGTCCTGTTATGCAACCCGTAATGTTTATATCTGAGCTTCGTAATCTCGCGCGAGGTTTTCATATTCTCTCCCTGGCTACGCGCAAACATTTAGCACAAAGGAAAAAATAAATAAACAGGGCCTTTCCGTAAGAAATTTGATGTAGTTAAGTTTTGACTGGTATACGTTTTTGCTAGAGGCCGTAGTTTTCGAGTTATTCAAGAACAACTTCCAACGCACCCCTACTCCCGCACTCTCTTCCTACGGGTCACAATTTCTAGTATATTGTTCATCCACTCCCTCCTATCACTGTACAAAAGCTTTGCGACATCACGATTTATGTCCCACATTCGACCTTTTTTGGTCTTCATTGACTGGCCTTATTACGCCACCGGTTTAGAAACTCTATAAGTAACATTTGTGTCAATTTTAACTGACAATTTTGTAAATTTTAACACCATAAAACGAACAATTTCATCGTTGTATTCGTCAGATCTTCTGATTACGAAACCATTGTGCTTGTAAGGGTTAGATTTGGGTCGTAACGTTTGCAAAAATCGTTTTTCTTTCATTACCCTTACGGGCACGTTTAAATTTATGATGTTAACGAAATAGCCGACTATACTGGTGACGTTATAGCGCAATCAATAGTTCGTTTAATGGGAAACTTTTGTGCGGTAGTAGGAGGGAGTGCCATGAACAATATGCTAGAAATCCTGACTGCTGAGGGATGAGTGCGTTTGAAAGTCACTTTTATACGTTTCTCTTGAATAATTCGAAAACAGTGACTTCCAGGGAAAACGAACCCAGTACAGAATTTAACTATATTACATTTACGACAAAAAGGCCTGTTCATTTTTTCTCTAGCACTAATAGTGTGAGTAGCGTGCGAGAGAATATAAAAATCTCGTACGTGGTTTATGAAGGCCAGATATAACATCGCGGGTTGCATGAAACAACATCGGTAGTACCAGCTGAATCACCCTGTATAGGATTGCCAAGGGCTGTATGGGACTCAAACTTTATGCAGCTTATACATCTATCAACTTTTATCGTGTTAGCACTTTCAGTCTTTCATTTTTGGCTGCATCTGCCACATTTACTGTCTTCTGGAATTTATTGTACAGGAGGTTGATGTTAATTTAATGCAGTGTTACTATAATTTTATTTTATTTTATCTGTGCTGACCTTGTTGAACTCGTGGCTGACACTTAATTATAGATCTTTGAGGGAGATCTTATTTGTTGCTATTTTCGGACTCTGTCAACTATCTTACCATGATCTTCTGTGGAGGCATTCTTAGTCCCGGTGTAACTGGCGTATGAGATGTACTGAGTCACGATGAATGCTCTCGGTTGTAATGTGCAACTCATTTTTTTTCTCAATTAAACAAGGATACCTCATGTGCAACCCATTTTTTTTCTCAATTAAACAAGGATACCTCTGATGGAACGTCTCCGATTGCACTGCTCCAGTCGCTTCACTCGTAGCATTTGTCGTTCCTTGACTGTGTTCCTGGTAGGCTACTGATGGGAAGAATCGAAAATTTCAAGGACTAGAGAACCCTGTTCTCGAGAACCAAAAGGAATCTAACACACATCTGGGAACCGGAAAGTTCTATGATTAGTGCCTAGCTGTTAGGGGCACATTACGAACCAGCGACGCAGCCCGCTGTACTCGTTAAAGTTTGTTCTCGGATGTATATCTAGCGTGCCTGCGTCCATGTCGTATTCTGCACCCCTAAGGAAATTAGTTTTATGTTAGTGAAGCAAAGCTACGTTTGTTTCTGTAGTTCGTTTTTCGGATGTCATCTTCCTTTTTGTTTGTACACATTCAAAAATAATGTAGTTTCTGGATTAGTGTGTATTTTTTTTTTTTTTTTTTGCAGTCTTTCTCAAACGATTGTAAAGCAAGTATTCTGTAAAAATCGATGTTAATGTTAATTTAAAATTTACAATTTATTCGACATTTATTTGTCGGGAAAATTACTGTGTGATTTTGTTCTGTTGAAACAGAGGCTAAAGAATAGAACTTAAATCTAGATTTAAATTGAAAATTGAACAACTTCCGTATTGTCATCAAACTTGTTCCCAAAATATTTTATTCTCCTATGTCTCCGTAGTTATTTTTGAAAATTAATGAAACAGTTTTTAGCGAAATTCTGTAGAGTTATGTTGATGCAAATATCTAGTATGTATGATCCAGTGTTGTTTTTTAATACATTTATCAGTGAAACGATCAATTTTGTGTAACAAGACAAGTGCAATCTGTGGAGCAAATTTCCGTAGGAAGAGGCAGCTGAAAACACCCGTGAATGAATACTCATTCGTGAACTGATAAGTTTTAACAGCCAACAACTATTCGTCTTTTGGCTTCGAGTGCTACCGAAACGAGCCGATACCCTACACAAGAGAGGTCTTGTTTTCGAATGTAGTAGCTGAAAACTCGTCAGTTCACGATAATACTGAGAACGTGCTGGAATCGAGAACTTCTCAGGTGTTCTGTGCGTCCCGCGGTGAAGAGGAAGACCGAACTCACATTGTATCTGGCTGCGTACGCTGGAACGACATGTCAGTTGCGTTACTAAGAAACTTCAGCCGTCTGACACATTGGTTATCAACCTTAGGCTCTGTACTGTTTCATCGAAAGACATTTTGATATACAGAATTTCCATAATGGAAGCAAAAGTAACTATATAGGAGACTTCATGAAATATGAAGCAACGATTTTGATGTGAGAATTGAATATGATCGTAAAGAGTAGTGAAATATTATCAAGGTAGTTTAAATATGTATCTACACTGCGCAACAGAATTAAAGGGTCACTTTTAGAAACCCCGTCACTGTCTCCCATTGCGAACTAGAAGTTTGAGTTTTTTTTAAGGTACCTGCAACCATCGTCTGAAATGATACAAAAACGTGGCGCGCTGCAACGTCATCCTCGGCCTCGACAACGCTTCAAACAGCGACACACGCGAAATAAAGGCCGAAGGTTAGAAGCTCATGAGATCTGTAATGTGAGTTAATGATGTCACATTGGCCGAAAACTTCACCACAATTCTGGCTAACAGCACCGTGGAAATGTCACACGATAGGAAGGTCATCACACTCCATCTTACCCACATTTTACTTCCCCTTTTGACGCCTAGGCGACAGAGGTCAGAACAGCGACGCCTAGCGTTGAAATCACACGGATTTCTTATGGGTGGACGAGGAAAACATTTAAGCCACACCGCCGCTCAGGATCGACACGAAAAGACCTCAAGGGTTGGCGTAAAAGGCGTGAATGAAACCACCACTTTCGTTGGGGCGTTGATTCTCACACATTTCGAGGTCTAAAATGAGAATTCTCAGTGCGATGAGGAACGACGACGTTCTTGAAAACCTTTGACACTCATTTGAGGGAGGGAGAGGGGGGAAGGGGGTGCGACATTGGTACCTGGGTGAAAAAAGTGGCAACGAGTCCCTCTAAGACCACCAGTTCGGCAACACCCTTGTTGTCACCTGTCAACCTTCGTTGAGCACTTTAAAAATGTGTCTACAGAGACAAACCGTGACGGAGTCATAGGCACTTGCATGCAGGCTACGCTGCTGCTAGCCGATGATAGCGGGCATGTTGAGTCGGTGGGGCGTCAGGGTGTTGGCTGCCTGCAGGTGCCTAGGACTCCATCAAGGGCTGTCTTTGTACGGGTACATTTTTAAAGTGTCCAATAAAGGTGTTCCGATGCCACCGAGGGTGTTGCCATAATGGGTGGTCTTAGAGGGACCCTTTGCCATTTTATTCATGCATGTGTCAACGTTGCACCCTCACTCCTTTCCTGTGATTACGCCACAAGAGGAAAGAGGGCGCGAAACAGGAGGGCTGAAAAAGCATAAGCGCCCTTTGCTGCTTCCGACCGCATTCAAATGTCGTGGAATAGTTTTGAACGAACCCTAATGATTTCACTCTGTACAACAGAGCTAAATTGCGGCCATGCTACACTCCAAAGTGTTGCGATCTTGTTCGGTGGGATTGGTGGCCCACGATGTCCTTGGAGAAGGATTGTATCGTCCATGGGATGTCACTAGAGTCAAAAGTTGCCGGGAACGTATTCCTGTTGGACATCGCACTGCGGAGTGTAGTTTTCGACCGAGAAATGTGTGGGAGTCAACGCCCCAAGGAAAGTGGTGATTTCATTCACGCGTTTTACGCCACCGCCTGAGGCATTTTCGTGTCGATTCTGAGTGGCGGTGCGTCTTAAACGTTTTCCTCGGCCACCCATAAGAAACCCGTGTGATTTCGATCCTAGGCGTCAAAAGAGAGAGTGAAATGTGGTTAAGAGGGAGTGTGATGACCTTTCTATCGTGTAACACTTCCGCGGTGGTGTTGGGAAGAATTGTGGTGAAATTTGGGACCAATGTGACACTATTAACCCACATTAAAGCTCTCATGAGCTTCTGAGCTTTGGCCTTTATTTCGAATGTGTCCTGTTTGAAGCATTGTCGGGCTCGAGGATGACGTTGCAGGGCGCCGCGCTTTTGTACCAAGACAGAGGATGGTTGCACGTACCTTTAAAAAAATTCAGACTATAGGCCGTATTGAGAGACAATTACGAGGTTTAGAAAAGATGGCCCTTTAAATGTGTTGTGCAGCGTATTATTTCATAACATTTGAGTATATTTCCTTCAAGACTGGCATGTATGAGAGGTAGTCGTAAAATTTTAATAATCGCATCTAACGAATCAAGCTGTGATCATGATGTAGGTGATCGTGAAAGTCCTTCTCTACGTATTCATCCTTCAATGGAAATATTTTTCCCAACGGTAGATGACTCGGCGGAGACGGTTGTATAAGTCTGATTTTAGCTGTTCACGAAACGTTGCACCACAGATATCACATCGTCGTCACTCTGGAAATGTCTGTCACTGGATGGTCTCTTCATCTGAGGCGGCAGGAAGAAGTCACTGACTGGGTGTCACGTCACGATAACACAGGACGTGAGGCAAAATTTGATGGCCAAAGCAACAACATGTGTGACTGTTTCCTATACAGAATGTACTGGGGCGTTGTCGTCGATCAAAAACAATCCCTCGGACTGCTTCCTGTGGCGCTGCATACTGACATGCTCGAGTAACCTCATCTGGAGAGTGCCGTAGTATGATCTTGTGGCAGTTTGCCGCTTACGAACGTAATCTGCACCTCGATCGACGAATGTTCTGTGTTTGCCTTCTTCGACGTCAGTAAATCTACAAGTTTCGACTGCGTGCTTTGCTGTTTTGTGTCTGGGTCATCCTGAAACACCCATCAACGGCTAAGGAAGTCATCTGGACTGGCCTGCCACTTCCGAAAAGTTTCCGCTACTGCCTCGGTTCGTTGGGAGAAAAACGGTTCAGATCATTCTAATTTAGGTTTATCTTAGCTTTCTCAATCGCTCCCAGGAAACGGAACGGCCGATGTCCTTCCCCGTGCTCGAAACAACGAGAACTCGTTCTCTGCGTCTCATGACCTCGATGTCGACGGGGCGTTAAACTCTAATCTTCCTTCCTTGCTTCGTCGGGTCTTTTTAAACGGAGTGATCATTTGTGGAATACAGTGTACGGTGGGTGCGACCTCCGTCGTCTTCAAACTTCGTGCAACGTGGTGAAAACTGACCCACGACTGATTTTCATTTTCTCCACTATCGCCTCGATTGCGCCACGTCGGTTTTCGAAAATTAGGGCTTCTACTTCTCTCGTGAGTCCTGGCTGTTCACGGAGAAATTGTCTGTCACTGTGTTCTTCACAATACGGACATCACTGACATTGTCTGCGTTACGTAACCACTATGTCATTTGGTGTTGCACTGTTACCGTACACTTCCACCAACTCACCGGAAAGCAAATTATCGCACAATGGTGTATTTTATGAATGGGATGTGCCGTGTTGTTTTGACCGCACTAGCAGCCTACTAGACCTACTGTGTCGGGAGAATTTCAGTGTGTACCAGTACCTGTAAAACAAACAAATAATTAATTACGTAAATTTATTTTTTCGAGGTGATAGTTTAAACTTTATGCCCATCCATCGTATGTAGGCAGCTGACACGGGGTCACCCGAAAGCTAGTAAAATAATTAGAAGACAAGTTGCGAGTCGTCGATTGCCGGATTGGCCGAGACACTAGGGTAGCGCGACTGACCTCGACGCCGTTCCACATGTAGTGCATGGAGTCATGGTGCGGCGTGTTGATGTGCTCGGCCATGACGGACATCCAGTGCACTAGGCCCTGCGCGGAGGCGGGCGGCGCGTGCAGCGCGGCAGCGGCGGCCGCGGCGGACTTGCCCTGGTGCGGCGCGTGCGGCGGGTGCGGCTGCTGCAGCTGCAGCTGGTGCTGCTGCGACACCTGCTGCTGCTGCGGCGCCGGCTGCGGCTGCTGGTGCTGCGGCTGCTGCTGCTGCGGCGGCGGCGGCTGCTGCTGCGGCTGGTGCTGCGCCTGCTGGTGGTGGTGGTGCGCCGACGACGACTCGCCGCCCCACACGAACGCTGCCTTCTGGAACAGAGCCGCCAGCACCGGGCATCACCCCTCACGTTTCAAAAAACTTTGTTTTATCATAGGTTTGTGAGTGTCAAATTATACACGAGTTTTGTCGAGTAATATGCTTAATTTTTATAAAACAGATGTTAACATTTTCATTTCTTTTAAATTAAAGAAACTTTATAGAGTTGGGCCAACGACCTTGCCGCAGTTTTAACACCGGTTCCCGTCAGTTCTTCTAAGTTACGCTCTGTCGGGCTCGGCTCGTACTCGGTCGGGTGACCGTCCAGATCTGCCGAGCGCTGTTAGCAAGCGGGAGGCACACAGCCCTTGGGAGGCGAATTGAGGAGCTACTTGACTGGGAAGTAGCGGCTCCCGTCACGAAAACTGTCAACGGCCGGGAGAGCGGTGTACTGACCACATGTCTCTCCGTACCCGCATTCAGTGACGCCTATCGACCGTGTATTACACGGCGGTCGGTTGATACCGTTTGGCCCTCCGAGGCCTGTGCAGACGAAGAAGTTTAGAAGTTAGTTAGATGGGTGATTACATTAAACCTGCATTAATACTGATACCAAATTAGACTGAAAGAAAGGATAATTTGATTCGACATCCTGAGACATCGAGAAATGGTTAATTTGGCAGTAGAGAGAATGTGAGGAGTGGAGTTTGTAGAGGGAGACTAAGGCTCAATTGAATACAATAAGCAAGTTTAAGTGGACGTAGCCTGCTGTAGTTGTACACACATGAAGGGACTTGCGCTGCAGGGACTGTCTCGAAAAGTCACATGAAACCACGTTTCATACTTCCAACTGCAACAGTGCACTGAACAGATATTTGAGTGTTGTACAGCGGCAGTTGAATTTAGTGAAACTAAACTTCTAATTGTTGTTGTTTATAGGTCCCCTTACACTGACTCCAGAGAATTTCTGCTCAAACTAGTGAGGGTTCTTGGTTCACTTTATAGGAGGTGCCAGAAATTAGTTGTATGTGCTGACTTCAATGTTAATTTTGTATAGGATTGTGCAAGAAAAATTATGTTGGTACTTCTCCTAAACTCATATGATCTGATGCAGACTGTGTTTTTCCCAAATAGGGTGCAGGGGAACAGTAGCACAGCACTGGCAATATTTTTATTCATTTTTCGTTACTAGATGCGCATTCTGTTAGTAAAAGGGTGAATGGCCTTTCAGACCATGATGCACAAATTTTAACACTAAAAGGCATTTGTACTCAAACAGATGTCACATATAATTACAAACTAAGTAGGGAAGCTAATCCAACGACAATACAGAGTTTTTTAAACCTCTTTAAGGAACAAGAGTGGCAGGATGTTTATAGTGCCGATAACATAGAAGACAAATATAATGCTTTCCTTAACACATTTCTCATGCTCTTTGAGAGTTGCTTTCCATTAGATCGTTCTAAACAGGGTAGTAGCAGTAAAAGGTAGGCTGGGTGTCTGACAAGTGGGATAAGGATATCATATGTTCTACATGATACAAAGCGGGAATTATATCAAAATCTTAGAAATAGTCACAATCAAGCTACAGTAGCCCATTACAAATAGTACTGAGAGGTGCTTAAAAATGTTATTAGGCAAGCAAAGAGTATGTGGTATGCAAATAGAATAGCTAATTCGCAGGATAAAATCAAAACCATATGGTTAGTTGTGAAGGAAGTGTCTGGTCAACAGCACAAGGTCGACGATATAATTCAGTTCGTAGTAAAAATATTTCTGTTACTGCTAAGTCACATATATGTACAGTAATTAGCAATCATTTTCTGAGCATTGCAGGTGAATTAAATAAAAACTTAGTTTCTACAGGGAACCAAATAACTCTCTTGGAAAATGCCTTTCCGAGACTGATGTCTGAAATACTCCTCTGTCCTCTTCCAACCTGAAAAGGGGGAGATTGAGTCAATAATTAAATTACTGAAGACTAAGAACTCTCATGGATATGATGGAGTGCGTAGCAGAATATTAAAGTACAGTGCTGCACATGTTAGTCCTGTACTTACTTATATTTGTAATTTTTCAGTGGTCAGTTTCCTGAACGATTGAAGTACTCAGTAGTAAAGCCGCTTTATAAAAAGGTAGAAACGGATAATGTAGAAAATTTTAGACTTATTCCCATGCCATCAGTGTTTTCTAAAGTTATTGGAAAGGCTGTGTATGTAAGGATTACTGATCATTTTGTGTCACATAATTTGTTATCGCATGTACAGTTCGGCATTAGAAGTCGTTTAACAACTGAAAATGCTATATTCTATTTTCTCTGTGAGGAACTGGATGAATTAAACAAAAGGTTTCGAACGCTAGGCATATTTTTTGATTTACCTAAGGTGTTTGATTGTTTCTATCACAAAATATTGCTCCAGAAGTTGGACCAATACGGAATATGGGGAATTGCTCACAACCTAACCTAACCTAACCTAACCTAACCTACTTTAGCAACAGACAGCAATAGGTCATTCACAGTGTTAAGAATGGCTGTGATGTGGGGTCTGAGTGGGGCACTGTCAGATGAGGGGGTGCCCCAGGGATCAGTGTTGGGGTCACTCTTGTTCCTTATTTATATAAATGATATGCCCGCTAGTAATACGGGTAACTTTAAAATATTTCTGTTTGTCGATGATACTAGCTTGGTAGTAAAGGATGTTGTATGCAACATTGGCTCCGTTTCGAATGGCGCAGTTCATGATCTAAGTTCATGGATTATAGAAAATAAACTAACGCTAAATCACAGTAAGACACAGTTTTTAGAGTTTCTAACAAACAATTTAACCAAACCCGACGTTTTAATTTCACAGAATGGCCATATGATTAGTGAAACTGAACAGTTCAAATTTCTAAGTGTTCAGATAGATAGTAAACTGTCGTGGAAAGGCTACATTCAGGATCTTGTTCAAAGACCTAATGCTGCCATTTTTACTGTTCGAACGGTATTTGAAGTAAGTGATCGTTCGACACGAAAATTAATCTATTTTGCTTATTTTCATTCGCTTATGTCGCATTGTATTATATTTTTGGTAGCTCTTCCCATTCTAAAAGGATATTTTTGGCTCGGAAACGGGCAGTTCGAGCAATAAGTGGTGTAAGTTCGCGAACCTCTTGTCAACCCTGTTCACTAAATCTGGGTATTTTTACATGACCCTCTCAATATATATATTCCTTGCTGTCGTTTCCTGTTAACAATATCAGCTCATTCCCAAGAATTAGAAGCTTTCACTCAGTTAATACTTGGCAGAAATCCAATCTGCATTTGGATCGCATTTCCATAACTCTTGTGCAGAAAGGTGTGCAGTATACTGCTGCATCCATTTTCAGTAAGCTACCACAAGAATTCAAAAATCTTAGCAGTAATCCACCTACTTTCAAATCTAAACTGAATAGTTTCCTCATGGGCCACGCCTTCTATTCTGTTGAAGAATTCCTTGAAAAATCACCCGATTCTTATGTTCTATTGTTGATTGCGTTGACTTAAACCTATGGCTTATAAACATTTTATTTTATCTGTTATTACTTTTATGTTGTAATTTCAATCTCTTTGTTCTGGGATGCGTTTCAGCTAGAGACCGTAGTTTTCGAGTTATTCGAGAGACATGTGCAAAAGTGACCTTCAAACGCACCCACACTCCTCTCCCACCGGTCAGGATTTCTAATATGTTGTTCATGCACTTCCTCCTACCACTGTACAAAAACTCGTTCCTGCACGAATTGTTTCCCACATTTGACCTTTTTTGGTCTCCGTTGAGTGGCGTTTTACGCCACAGTCTTAGTCGAGCACTTGCAAATTTTCAAACTGACGTTTGCGTAAGTTCTACCTAACATCTCTGTAAATTTAAACAACATAAAATAAACATGTACATCATTGTATTCTCAGGCTTCTTGACACGAAACTACTGTACTTATAAGAGTTAGCTTTGCATCGAATTGTGTACGTAATTAGTTCCAGCGAACGCTTACAAAAGTCGTTTTTCTTTCATTACCCTCATAGGCACGTTTAAATTGATAATGTTAACGAAGTAGCCGAATATGCTGATGGCGTAATAGCCCAATCGATAGAAAGCAAAAATGGTCGAATATCGGGAATAGTTCGAGTAGTAGGAAATTTGGCAGGAGAGAGTGCCACGAACAACATACTAGAATTCCCGACTGGTGAGGATTAAGTGTCGGGTTAGTGGTGCGTTTGAAGGTCACTTTAATAACTCGGAAACCGTGGCATCCAGCGAAAACGTATCTCAGTACAAAATTTAACTAATTAAATTTACTACAAAAAGGTCTACATCTACATCTACATCTACATCTATACTCCGCGAGCCACCTTATGGTGTGTGGCGGAGGGTACTTATTGTACCACTATCTGATCCCCCTTCCCTGTTCCATTCACGAATTGTGCGTGGGAAGAACGACTGCTTGTAAGTCTCCGTATTTGCTCTAATTTCTCGGATCTTTTCGTTGTGATCATTACGCGAGATATATGTGGGCGGTACTAATATGTTGCCCATCTCTTCCCGGAAGGTCCTGTTGGTTTGTTCTGTAGAACTTATAATTTGTGCGTAGCGAACAAGAGAATACGAAAATATAGCGCGTGGGATCAAATGATATCATTAGGGGAAACTGGATCACCTTGTATAGGGATATACAGTTTGACGTGGACTACAGATCACAATGTTACATGGTACTTTTCACACACAAATCATTGCCGGAGCTGAAAGAAGCGATAAATTACCAAAATCCTTAGACAGTATGGGGATCGAACCCTGGATTTATTGTATGACACTTATACGTTAAGCTACCATCGGCTAATCTCGTATGCAGTTAGAATGCAAAACTAGTTTCCATGTTTGTTTTAACTGTTTTTGACGAGGCACAATTGTAGACAGCTCAGGAGGCAAACTAGTTATTGCAGTGTCTATAGTTCAACGTTCGATCACTTGACGATGCGCATGGGTTGCTACTAAGACAGGTCATCTTTAGAGCTTTTTTGTCATACTTCTTTCTATGATTCTAAACCAAGGATCCTCATATCCTAATATAAGAAAAATATTTAGTATAACTAACGCTTCATGAATTAAGTAATTAAAAAATCACAACATAGTAAAATCCAGATGAGTAACATAATTTCTAAATCAGATACGTCAGATTCCGTGTTGGTTACTTTTATAAGGACACATTCGATTTCTTTCCCCAGTCCGAACTTAACGTCCACCACTGACAAACTCGGCGTCGACAGGACTTTATACCTGTAATTTACATTTTATTCATTCACAACTTTCACAAGGATTCTTATACTTAGTTACTGGACCACGTGGTTCGTTATTGTAAAAGAAAGAAAGACGTATCGGTATTTACAATATTTTTTACCTTGAATCAATTATTAAAATAGATGTTCTTCTGTTGTTCGTCATTACCATTTTTAATATCTCTGACTTGGAAGTAATACCCGGTTTAGACGTTCATGTTCGTGTCGATCATAGATGTCATAGGAGGATATTTGATGACTGTATTTTGGCGAGTAAGCGTTCAGATATAGAGCGAACTTTTTCTGAAATGCTTTGAATTGTTAGGTTATTATGTATTGTTGAGTTTCTACCAAACCGCGGGGTATGTAGTATTATTCGCTGCGTTTTGTTTGGAAAGTATGGTGTTTATTGATGAGCGTATGCGAAGTTCTGTATGGGATAGGCATGCGGCATTACCGATCTTAGAATCGATTTGTAAAATAAGAGATTGTCTATTTTTTCTTTTCAGCAATGATCTTCCGTTAATGAAGCTAAAAAAGTTTGTTGCATTCGCTTGGGGACTGGGTGTTGTGTTGCCTTCATTACCATTTCATCCTCATCGACACACAATTCGCCGAAGTGGTGTTAACTAATAAAAAGGCTTGCACCAGGCGGCAGGGCACCCCGCAGGTGGAGTTCCCAGCTTGGCCACACGCATTACCATTTTCGTCTGAGTGCTTTATGACTATATCATCGGCGAATGACTCTACAGATACTGGATGCAAGTCTGGCAAATCACTAAAGGGAACCTTCTGGTACTCAGGCGCCAGTACAGTAAATATCAGGGGCATCTTCCATAGTATCTTGTTTTGTTAGGGACAAAGTACAATGAAATTACAGAAACGTTGTTTTTTGATTTTGGACAGAATCTGTGCAACCGAGCGATAAAATATTTGATCAAAGGTAATAGTCGGTGTACAACCTTTGTTTACCAAATGCTACCGAGCGAGGTGGCGCAGTAGTTAGCACACTGGACTCGCATTCGGGAGGACGACGGTTCAATCCCGCTTCCGGTCATCCTGATTTAGTTTTTCCGTGATTTCCCTAAATCGCTCGTGGCAAATGCCGTGATGGTTCCTTTGGAAGGGCACGGCTGATTTCCTTCCCCGTCCTTCCCTATCCTATGAGACCGATGGCCTCGCTGTTTTGTCTCTTCCCCCAAACAACCCAACCACAACCCTAAATGCTATTGGTCACACCTGGGACACCATAGAGTCGGGAACGGAGCGAAGTGACGCAGTGACTCAAGTACTGGACTCCCGTGATCGAGGATCGGTTTTTAAATCTTCGTCTGGCCATCAACGTTTAGGTTTCCCATTGGCAAATGCCGGCATGGTTCCTTTGGAAAGCCGAAGGCCAATTTCTTTCCCGCCCTGAACCAGCCCGAGATCGCGTTGCGTCTCTAGCGACCGCAATGTCGACAGGACGTGAAACCCTCGTCTTCCTTCCTGCCAGATAAAGAAATCAATATTCGTACTTTGTGCCCTGTCGTGACTGCAGAACTCGAGAAGACTGAAGTTACC